>NW_007249737.1:613931-662051 GCF_000164805.1 Carlito syrichta | reverse complement strand
CCTCCTGGAGCTCACAGATCCTTGGAAGAGACAGACTTTAAATGAAAATTCCACCAATTAATGTAAAGTTGCAGCTATCATAAACGCTAACAAGGAGAGGTGGGTCGCATGGTGAGAACTGGTCAGGAAAGTCAGGGAAGGATTCCCGATGATTCAGCTGAGAGCTAGAAAAGACAGAGGAGTGTTTTCCAGGACAACCCAGGATTCCCAGTTCCTCCAAGTCCACCCGGCCCTTCATGCACTGCTCTGAGCACATAGCGAGAGCCGCGCGCAATAGGGCTGCCCGGAGCTGAGCCCCCAGATAGAAGCCTAAGCTCACTCATCCTCCAAGGGGCTGGACGGGACACCCTCACCCAACATCCTAACCAAGGAGACTCACGTGGTTTTATGTCTGCCTCAGCCACAGGACAAAGGACTACATTCACTAGCCGCCATCAAAATTAGGAAGATTCTATGTTGAAGGACTGAAGACCTTAGTGGTAGAGTGTCGCAGAACACCCTGTCCAAAGGCTGCTGCCAGCTCACTCCTTAGGCAGATTCAGCTTAATCTGTTTTTAAGAGTGCTGTGAAGAAAGGAGGGAAGAATCAGTTCTTCCTGCTAACACTGCCCCCCTTCCCCATCTCGGGCTAGAGATCTCTTTCCTGGTGAATCGATGATGTTGCTGTTTACAGTTTCCAAATAGGCAGAGGGCCTGATTCACTGCTGCCTGGGTGTCAGCAGAGGAGAGAAGCTGTCATCCCCATTCCTATCTCAATCTCTCAAGGATTGTTATGAAATCCCCTTCTCTCCGCCCTTACTCTGGAAGGTAAAATGGAGTACTCACCGCCTTGATTATTAATCAGCACCGACAACCAGCTCACTTCAGGGTCTGGAGTATACGTCAGAATGATCTTATTTAAAACAGGTCATTTAAAAAATTCCCGTGTTCTGCCCTCCTGTGGTGCAGAAGATGACACCTTCCCTTGGCTTTGGATGGAGGGTGTCAGGGATGTGTTAACCTGGCTGGTGCTGCAAAGAGAATCCCTTGGAGGAAGCCGCAGTGGCAAGATGGGTCGGTTTCCTCAGACTGCATGAAAGAGTTAGGAAAATCCTCCTCTGGAGTTTTGTGATTCGGTGACAGCAGAAAGGAGTGGTCAGGTCAGGGTTCCCCGGGTGGAAGTTCAGGCTCTCCCCGCAACCCCTGAGGCACCCTGACACATTACTCCTCTCAACACCTTCCTTGTATCATTTGTAATTTAAGATGCAGAACCAGATTTTTCTCTGAAATTTCTTCTGAAATTTCTTCTAATTCTCAATTCATTTTTATTTTTTTTATGCCCTATCTCATGTTCACAGGATTATTGGTGGCTTATAAAAATTAATTTGGCATATGATTTTTTTTTTTTGAGTTGGAGTCTCATTCTGTCACTCAGGCTGGAGTGCAGTGGCACGCTCACAGCCACCCCAGCATCAACCCTCTGGGCTCAGGTGTTCCTACCACCTCAACCTTCCTAGTAGCCGGAACTATTGGTGCACACTACCATGCCAGGCTAATTTTTTTATTTATTGTAGAGATGCGGTCTTGACAAGTTGCCCAGGCCTTTCTTGAACCTGTGGGCTCAGGCAATCCCCTCACCTCGACCTTCCAAAGTGCTGGTATTACAGGCTCGAGCCACCATGGCTGGCCTGGCATACGATTTTAAAAACATAAATGAGAAAACTAGAGGGGAAAGAAAAGTAAAGCTAGGACACAAATAAAATTAGCCTCTAAGCAGCATGAGAAGGTCCTATACACTTTGTTAGAGGTAGGCCAAAATTTTGCCTCTGAGCTTCCTACCAGCCCATACAAAGAGGGAGCTGTGGTAAGTTTTTTCTTTTTAATTTATTTTATTTATTTTTTATTTTAAAGATGTGGGATACAATTCAGGGTTAGGTATACTAATGTTCATTATGCAGGTACCCTTGTTGATGAGGTGTGCCTCCCTCCCCTGGCAGATTCCCACAACTGCCAATCCAGCCTCTTCTCCCCACCACCCGCAGTTTCCCACTACTGCCAAACCTTTTCTTATAGTATTATAATTGATCAAGTTCCGCTTATGAGTAAGAACATGTGATACTCAGTTCTTTGTTTCTGTGATAGATCACTCAGTATTACAGACTCTCAGTCCATCCAAGTTGCTGTGAAGTTTGTAATTTTGTCCTTCTTTATGGCTGCGTAATATTCCATCGTGGATATGTACCACATTTTTTTATATGATAAGTTTTAAGACTAAGATCATAGGTATAATAAGGACAAATCACTTTTTAGGAAAAGGTCAACAACTCTTCCTGGTTCTAAGGCCTGAAGGAAATTTCTCACTTTAGTCTTTAAAGAGAGGGTCCTCTGGCATGCTATGGGCAAATTCTCAACAAGATCATTTTAGAGAACACGTTAACCTCTTTATAAGGCCCATCAACGTTGCCCAATGACATTATTGCAAAAGCACACTTTCGTAAAATCAGTTTGTCCTGGACTGAAAAGCTGCATCTGTATCTAAAGTTCTCTGGTGGTCTTTGTAAACCAAGAGGGAAATAGCAGAGTAACTAGGACAGTATTTCTCAGTCTGAGGGGCCAAGGACTCCTGGGCTTCCCAGACATGTTCCTGACTTTGACAGCACTGACTTGGAGCAGTCATCCCCAATCATTTTCATGTAGATTCCAAGAGAAGCAGAGGAAAAAAATACATCTGCCCCAAGGGCCACTTGGGCCAGAAGGTCGTCTCCCCCACAGTGCCAATCTAGTGTTAATAGAAAAGATGTAGCTGGTACTCTGGCAAGCCACTCCCCACCTGTCCTATCCACGCCCATCCTGCTACTCCGCGGCATCCGCAGACCCAAGATCAGCCAGCACTGGTCTGCATGAAGTTGCCTTTCTTGGTTCCCAGTTGCCCCACAGAGTGAGGCTCCAGTTCCTCCATAGGCAATTCAGGGCTCTGTGTGACCTGCCCTACCTTCTCTTCTGGCTTCAACAGGCATGCTTGTCTCTGTCCCCCATCTCCCCCATGTCAAGCCCCCAAGTCCCGGTCAACTCACTGATGTGCCTTTGTGCAGGCATCTCCCGGTCCGTGTTCCCTTCGCCTCACTCCCATCCCAAGTTTCTCTTTTGACCTTCCTGCCATCCTTCAAGCCCCAGCCCAAAGACCACCAGAGCTAAGCCTCTCCACTTCCCTCTCTCCAGAGCACTTGGTCAATGTCGCATTCATTCACACAACTCTGGTTTCTGAGTCTCGCCCAGCATCGATTGACACTGTGAGGATGAAGTCCAGAGAAGCCCTCAACTCACGAGGAGAATTGAGTCTGTGGGGCCTAGGTCTGTCTTCCCAGCTTGACTGGGGGCTTCTTGAGGACAAAAGCCTCAACTCACAAGTCCCAGCCCTCCTGGGTCTCAGCCCTCCCTGCACACTCTCAGATGTTCAGCAAATATCTGCAGAATTCACCTGCAAGAGAAAGGGGCATGGTGGGCCTGCATTGGCGGGGGGGATGCCTCAGAGGGCCAGCAGGCTGGATGAGCTGGGGAGGAGAAGGAACTTCTAGTCCCTCTGTCACTGCAGGGCTGGCCTGGCCAAGGGAGGGAGGGGGAGAGCAGTTACCTCCCCGTAGATGAGCACCTGACACGCTTTGTGCTTATTGGCATTTCTTGCTGCGCCTGTTTATTAACCTGCGCATTCTGATCACAGAGACCACTAAACCTTGTTGACATATTTGAGATTCTGCGTTCATGCAACTCAAGCTCCAGCCTTCCATCTGCCAGCTGCGTCGTGTATTAATTAAAACAGTGGATGAGGTAAACCTGATTAATCCTCTAGGGGAGAGGTGGGGCTTATTTTTCAAAGGGATACGGTTTCAGCTTGCAGGGTGTGTTGGTTTGCTTTTCAGAGTTCTAAATGGCCACTTGTCATGCAACCACCATGCCCAGCCTCTTCTGCCGGTACAACCTTGTTCCTGAACATTCCCAGGTACCGAGTCAGAAGTGTGGGTACGTACCATTGTGCATGAGAATCTACACGTGTATGAGTGCCTGTATGCACCCTTGTGTTTGTCACATGAGTGCAAGCACACATCTGCACCTGCACAACACTCCGTGGCACACCGCCCTCCGCCACTGCACTTGGCAGACCAAGTTCCATTTGCTCTTTGTGTTACTGAGAGCTCCAGGGAAGCTGTGCTGCTCTCATCAATCACTTGAGATTAAAAAGAGAGAGACTCTGTGTTTACTACAAACTCCTTGTGATGGTAATTACGAGGACTTCGTAATTTGCCTCCATGAGAGCTTGGCAGGCCCGGAATACTTTATTTTGATTGTTGACAGCTCTTCATGGAAGGGCCCGGTTAACTCCTCCCAGGCAAGTTATTTTTCTCATTCTGAATGGCAACTTGGGGCCGTGGAAAGCAGGACCCCTGTGCACAACTCCAGGGGGAGGTTTCACGGGAAATACAAGGAAAAAGGGCCCCTGGCATGATGCAGTGCAGGGACCCCATGGGAAGGAGCCCAGGCCTGACAGCTGGGAGTCTGGGGTCTGTCTGGCTCCATGGGACCTCAGAAATTGCCTCCTCTTGGCACCCGCTGCCTCATTTGTGAAATGGAGGGATTGAATTGCTGCATTTCTCAGGTCCCTCTGTCCACCAAGCTCTAAAACGGTGCCTAGAAGCAGAACTATTCTGCTGTTTTGGCGGGAATCACAGACACCTCAAAGGGCCAGAGTGGGAGGGGACCTTAGCTCAACACCAGTCCAGAACCCCTTATTTCCCAGAAGCAAGCGGCTTATTCAGAGTAAGCCATGGCAGAAAAGAGAGAATGTGTATTCTGTTTGGAAGCAGAGCCAGCCCAGGCCCCTGGGACGGGGGGGTGGGGTGGGGTGGGGGGTTCATGCGTTTTATTTCCAAGAGGCACAGAATTCAGCTTCATCAGAACTCAGTGCAGGCCTCACTTGGCTGCTTCCCAGACACCCTGTCTGAGTTCCCTCTCCTCCCAGCACAAGGGATTCGCTCCTGTCATGGCATCTGAAATGACACTCAGGGGTCCTGCTACACAAAGGGAGTTCCCAGCAGCAGCAGCACCTGGCAGCTTGTTTGAATGGCAGAACGTTGGGCTCCACCCAGACCCCAGACCTTTTAACCAGGTCCCCAGGTGATCATTTGTGCAGTAAGCGTGAGAGCTGCTGTTCTAGGGGATACCTGGCCTCTCCTACATTTATTCTAGTCCCTGTCTATCTCCTCCAACTGGACAGTGAGCTCTTTAAGGGTAGGACACACCATTCATTTGTGTTTGCACCTCAGGACTTGGAACGAGCCCTGGTGTAACAGGTGCTCAACAGGTAATAAATGAACACATGAGTGACGTGAACCCATGCAGGTTTCTTGAAGGCAGTGAACTTGGCACCAAATCTGAAAAGGAAGACCTAGTGTTGATGGAGAGAAAAAAGTGAGGGTCTGGAAATAACCCTCCTCCCAACCCCTGCTAGAGGTAGGGGGTTAAGGACTAGCATGGTTGGAAGGGTCAGCTATGACAAAGCACAAGAGGAGGGTAGAAAAAGGAGGAGGGGGAGAGAGGGGAGGATGCTGAGGAGGTGCAAGATGCCTAGATCAGAGTGCTTGGGCCAGATTTGTTGTCTCATATCCACCTCCTCTCATCCCACTATCCTGAAGCAAACATTCACTGTTTTCAGCTGACCTTGACAGGAGAAAGGCATAATGGTTGACAATAAGGCACGAGGACCAGAGAGTAAACCCCAGTTCCTCTACCTACATGCCGTGTGACTTGGGCAAGCTACAGACCCTCTCCATGTGTCAATTTCCTTATTTTAAAGTAAGGATCATAGAAGTACCTTCCTCAGAGGGTTCCCCTGAGGACTAATTGAGATAATATATTAATGCATTGGCACAGTGCCTGGCATGAGGAAAAGGCTCTATGGATGTGAAATGATGGTAAGTGAAGGAATTAAATCCAATCACTAGTTTGCCAAGAGCTTGACTCCCAGCTCAGTTTGCAGGCTCTACACCTGGACTCCTGCACCAAACGCTTCTGTTCTTTTTCCATTGGCCCTCTAGATCCGCTCAAAAACTGCTGTCTCCCAAAACCCTCCGATTCCTGTTTCTCAGGAGGGTTTTCCCTCTGGTTTCCAGGACAGAGGCATGGCTTTGCCCAAGCCCTAAAACTCAGCTGATGGCTCCCAGGTCCTGCCACCCAAACACCATTGTCTTCATGCTGGCAGTTGACAGAGGTGCGAAGCATGTTTATATTACTAGATCAGAGAAAGCCTGGCAGCACCAGCCTGGGGACTTCTGGCTGCTTCCTTATGCTTTTTAGCTGTGTCCAGGATTCTGCCTACATGCTGTGTCACCCACCTACAGTTGTGCAGGGGATATACATTGTAGTCTTTGTGAGTGGTGTCCCCTGGAATTGTGCAGTGCACAACCTGAACAGATGCATATAGTGTTCCTATCCCTAAATCCCACTCAATTCATGTCGTGCTCCTTGTGAATAATGTAAGGGCCTTGGGAATCGCTGTGTGGATGTTGGGCACGGGCAGTTTGGGGTGTTCACAAGTCTGCTCTCTTGAAACAGTTCCTGACATCTAAAATGATATTCTCAGAAAAAGAATACTGATCCCCTTCCCAGCCATCCAGGAGAGGGGAGAGTTGGGGGAAAGGACACAGCAGGAAAAGTTGTAAAACCTGCTCTCACCTTGTCCCTTTCTGGGCTCCCCGCCTTCTGGACTTCAGACTGCAAATTGGTTTGCCAATGGCCAAGCATGGGGGACACATTCTCAGAGATGGTTCCTGGGCAGAGCTGTGTGGGCAGGTGCTGAGCCTAGCGCTAAAGTCACCTGTAACCCTTGCTCAAAATAACCTGACAGTGTGCACTGAGCACTGCCTGGTCCCCAAGAAAAGGGCCCCTTTGGCTCCTCACTCCCCCCAGGTTATTTTCACATTTGAATGTGTGTGACAATTGAGAAGCGGGAGCCCGTTTACTCTTAATAATGTGACTGAAAAATACCGGTAATTACATGATTACTCCAGAAAAGTCACATTTGAGTAAATGCAGAGAGGAATGGTTTTGATTACATTTCCCTGATGAATATGTAATTATTGGCGATAAAAGCACCTTCCAGAGTCACAAAATGAGCACCTTTGGTCCTTCTGAGAAGAAAGGAGATTCATGCTCACTTGTGCAGGTCAGGTAGCCAGAGGCATTCAGTGTAAGGAACCCTCCGTAATCCTCCCAAATTTGGAGTCAGCTGGGAGGATCAGTTCTTCCACCTTGGTGTGCCCTGGGTGTTATGCCCGGGGTGTTATAATACAGGCAGGAGGGGAGGGAGACAGGGAAGAGTTTAAGTGTGTGGACCACCTTCATATCTCAGCACAAAGCACTCGCCCACCCCAAATAGGTGGAGCCTACCAGGCCCAGTGCCAATGCCACCTCCTCCGTGGAGCCCTCCTGATGGCCCAGGCAGTGTTCTGATTTATCTTTATGGGAGGAAAACATAATCCAGTGTGGCCGAAACTGCTGTGGTCCTGACCTTCTCCTGGGCCACAACTAGAGTACATTTCTGGGGCTCACCTTGTCATAAAGTGTGGTCTGGGGACTGAGTCCTATCCCATGGAATCTGGGTGACCAAATTCCACTTCGAAGGTGAGCACCACTTCGAAGGTGGGTACATCCTGCTGATTTGCAGCCCCGGTCTCTGCCTGACACCTACATGCTCCCAGTCGAGAGCAGCGCACCACCCCAGCGAAGCAGGGCAGGCCTAGAGCAGTGAAGGTAGCTGCAAAGGACAATGCAGCGAGGAGGCTTCCGCTGACTCCAAGCACAGCAAGGACCCGTGGAGCTCCCCAGACAAGGGACAGCCTGCCTGCCTGGTCAGATTTGGGACCATTTCACCCTGTCTCATCTTTGAATCTGCCTGACATGAGTGCGGTCCCCTCAATCCCTAGAACTGGGCCATTGGGCCAGGTGAGATGGACTGGGATCTATGAGCCTGTCATCCTGCAGGGCAGGGCTCCCCATCTCTCACTGTTTCAGAGGCCAGTATTGAGGCTTCAGCTTCACTTACATGCCTCTTACTAAGAAAGCAAAAATACACAAAGGGTGGTTTGGGCAGCTATAAATAGTTCTGACCCACATTCAACCATTAACTGCAAATCACAGAAAGGATCACAGAATCTCAGAGTCCCTTGTAAAGAAAAAAACTCAAAAAGGACAAAAGAAGTTCACGTTGACCTCAGCCCTCATTTGCTTACTGCTTGTCTGACATTCGGGGCTGCACTGATGGCAACAATTCCATTCATGAATAATCCTTAGCTCCATGGACTTTCCCTTCGTCACATGTGACTTATGTGGTTCTTTGAGTCTTAAAAGCTGGTGCTCAAATTTATTTAGGAAGGCAAAGGAATCAGAATAGCCAAAGCAATTTTTAGAAAAAAAAAAAAAGGCAAGGTTAGAGGCCCTCTACCTCCCGGTTTTGAGACTTCCTGCAGCAGGCAGTGTGTTGTTGGTAGGAGGAGAAACTCAGGTCATCAGGGCAGAAGAGAGGACCCAGAAACAGATGTGAAGTATATGAGATAGTTACTGACCTTGTTTTTTTTTTTGAGTTGGAGTCTCGCTCTGCCACCCAGGCTGGAGTGCAGTGACATGATCACAGCTCACCACAGCCTCGACCTCCTGGACCCAGGCGATCCTTCTGCCTCAGCCTCCTGAGTGGTTGGAACTACAGGCATGCACTACCATGCTCGTCTTCTTCTTTTTTATTTTTTGGTAGAGACGAGGCCTTGCTATGTTGCCCAGGCTAGTCTTGAACTCCTAGGCTCAAGCAATCCTCCCACCTTGACCTCCCAAAGTGCTGGGATTACAGGTATGAACCACCATGCTATAAAAGTCACTGATTTTTGATGAGGGCACCAATGCAATTGGTAACACATGATTATTGTAAAATTTAAAATTATTTGTTAATGCCTGTCTCTCCTCCTAGGTTATATACCCCGGGAGGAGAAAGGCGTGTCTAATTCACAGCTGTTTCCTCAACACTTAATACCATGCCTGGGACCAACTCAAAGCTCATCAGATACTTTTTGAAGGAAGGAAGCGGGAAGGCTGGCGGGCAGGTGGGTTTTCTTGATCCTTCAGGCATGAATGGGGATCTCTCTCCAAACTCAGACTCCCGTCAACCTCCACGTAGCCTATTCTTTTGTTCTTCACACCTACAAGATGCTGCCTAATATTTCATTCACTTCACAACTCTCTGTGTTTCCATAATGTGGTCTTCAAAGACATGAATATCAAAAGCAAGCAGGTCTTTCGTGGCACCCTCTTTGGCAGGAAGGAGGATGACTTTGCTAAGATTGCCTCATCTTCACTTCAGCTTGTGGTTTAATCAGCCTCAAACCTAAAAGGACAGTTCCTTCTGTTCTTCCGCAAGCCCCTCCTGTGGGTTCACCTGGCTGTGGTCTGGCTGGGGCTCACCTTGCAGGCTAGGATATCACAGGTAAGAAGAGGTGGCCTTTCTCACCAGTCCTTGCAGAGAAAATGCCGCTGTTGCTGGAAAGATGGAGAAATGGGTTGCTAAAATCGATTTCCACTAAGGCATTTTTTAGCTGACAAGAACAGGAAATCTGTTTCTTAGAAACAGAAGCTTTTCTTATCTAATTAGAACACGAGATAATTTGTTCATTTCTCAATTTGGTAAAAGATTTCTGTGTTAACAAAAGAAGAAGGCCTCCTGGTCTCAGCCCTGGGCTGTGTTCTTTTCCTGTTTCCAGGAGAAGAGGCAGCTCCTCTTGCAGGTGGCAGAGCTAACTTTAGGAACATCACTGTTTTCTTTTCGGGCTGCGCTGATCCGGGCTTGCCTGCTGTCTCATGATAATCAAAACATAACCTGCTCTTGTGGAACGCATTCCAATTTTTTCCAAAGCCTTTCACTGTCTGTTCCCCATTGTTTTGCCAAGGTCAGAAGGCCCTTGTCCCATAGTACATGACATCCTTATACAGGGACTTCAGGGAGCCTTTCTCTCTGCAGCCTCGGGAGAGGAAAGGATCTAGACAGAGCTTGAGACAAGACATACCCTGCCAGTCCTTGTGTCTGAAGCATGCATAGTATACAGGGCACGATGCTGGCCGCAGGGGAGGGGACACAGCAGAGAAAGTAGAGGGGAGTTGCCCGGGCCCAAGACTGAGTTCTATAGTAGGAGGTGAGAGGCCAGAGTGCTGGTGACGGCTGTGATACCAGCTCTCTGTGCGAATTTATTTTATTAACCTCTGTGCCTCAGATGTCTCACCTGTAACATGAGAATTTTTTTAAAGCTCTCATCTTTGTCTTAATGATTGTATGTAAAAAATTCAATAAACTGGCAAGTGAAGAGTAGTAATGTACTTGATATTCAAAGTAGACTTTCCCATCAAATTCTAGTAAAGAAGGCAGGTAACACTATATGTGTTTCCTAGGACTGCCTTAACAAATTGCCACAAAATAGGTCATTTACAACAACAGAAACTTACTCTCCCACAATTCTAAAAGCAAGAAGTCTGAAATGAATGTGTCTTCAGGGCCATGCTCCCTTCAAAAGCTTAGGGGAGGATTTTTCCTTGCTTCTTTCCATTTCTGGAGGCTGTAGGCTTTCCTTTGCTTGTGGCTGCATAAACCCAGTCTCTGAATGTATCTATGTGGTCTGATTCTTTCTCTGTATCATCTCCTTTCCTGTTTTTTACAAAGGCACTTAGGGAAATTATAGCCCACCTGGATAATCTACAATGCTCTCATTCTGAGATCCTTAATTTAAGCATGTCTTTAAAGACACTTTTCCCAATTAAGGTCACATTCACAGGTTCCAGAAGTTAGGGCATGGACATAGCTCAAGAGGTCACTATAGAATCCACTAGACATACCCCCAAACTCATACCAGAACCAACATTGCATAGTCATGAGCAGGGGTGCTATACAATTGTCCTCCAAAAAGCACATTTTACAAACACCAAATCATGTAATCCTCAAAGAGATCTCAGAGCTAGATATTATTTTCCTGTTTGTTTATTTATTTATTTATGAGTCAGGGTTTCACTCTGTCATCCAAGCTGGAGTGATGTAGCACAATCACAGGTCTCCGCTGCCTCGACCTCCTGGGCTTGCGGGATCCTTCCACTTAAGTCTCCCAAGTAACTGGGACTACAGGTGTGCGCCACCACGTCCAGCTAATTTTTCAATTTTTTTGTAGAGATAAGGTCTCACTGTGTTGCCTTGGCTGATCTCTAACTCCTGGGCTCATGCTTGAGCAATCCACCCACCTCAGCCTCCCAAAATACTGAGATTACAGGCATGAACCACTGCAACCAGCCTATTCTGGTGTTTAAATAAGAGAAAGCTGAGACCCAGAGAATGAGTGTTGTATTCCAGATCACACAACTTCTAGAAATTAGAGCTGAGGCCTAATCTCAGGCTTGTACAGAAAAAGAGCACAAGAACTTTTTCCTCCCTCTAGAGAAAGGGGATGTTTTATCTGCAAGGAGAAATTTAGGATACTCAGCCTGCCACTGCAGAAGGCTTCATGGAGGTACCTTTCTTCCTGTCCCATTACTGCCTGCCACCGTGGAGTCTTGTTTATCTCTGCCAAGCCGCCCCTGCGCAGAGCAGAGGCACTGAACTGGGCCCATATCAACCACCTGCCTACTGGGCCCATATCAACCACCTGCCTGCACCTTCCTCCCCTGTCTAAAGTAAGGCTCACACAAGACCACCACATGGCAAGCCACAGGTAACACCTCCTCAGAGAAGGAACAAAGAAATGGATCATACCACTGGAGGAGCGAGTCAAGCCTCTTGTGGACTGACCAACATAGGGAAGAATTTTCTAGTTCTCTAACTTCCAATGGACAAACAAAGGAGACAGAGGCCTCTCCCTGAAGGTGTTCAAGCTGGATCCAGATGACCACCTATCAGGGATGCTGTCAGAGGCTCCTGCCCTGGGCAGCATATGGGATTAAAGGATATCTGAAGGTTCTGGAAGCCATAAGGTCTCCTACCATGTGGAAGAGGACACCGGCCATATCTGAAGCAGTGCCTTTCAGCTCCAGGTAAGAATGTGGGTGGACTTCACTGACAGATGACACACAAAAGTAACCAGACACAGGAATACATAGTGTACATGTGTTGGTTCAAGGGTTCTAAGAAGCAGCCAGTATGATGAGTTTAGACATATAAGAGACTTACTAGGAAAATGTGTGTGTGGGATAAAGGGAAGAGAGACACGGACGGCAGGGAGAGGCCTTCAACCACAATGCAAGTGTGACCTGTGAAGGAGAAGGGACCAGAGGGGACAGGAGTGAGGAATAGTCTCAGGGTCTCCATAGGGAGTCTTGGAGCCAAAGTTACCTGTTGGGGGGGAGCTTGTCTTACAAAAATAGTCCTGCATTCGATTCACCCTACGGTCAGCCATTGGTTGAGGCAGCCCATGGGAAGCGGGGCCTCAGTGAGAATTTGGGATGAGTTACAAAGTTCTAGGGCCCTCCATCAATCATGCTCTCCACAGCTGGAGTCCTGAGCAGCACCAGTTCATGACTGAGGATGAGTTCGTCTATGTGAAGGTCAGGAGCAGGTAACCTAATATGTGACCAAAAACTCAAGAAGGTTACCTTTGGCAAGGGTGGGATGGGTGGGGGATGTTACTGATGGCATAGGGGGAGCCTTCTGCAGGGCTGGAAAGTCTTGATCAGGGTAGTAGTCCATGGGTGTATATGTATGTAAAATTTCACTGAAGTATGCACTTAAGATTCGCACACTTTACTGGACAGATGTATATTCCATAAAAATTGTAAAAGCAATGACTTTAGTAGCTCCTTTCTTTTCCTGGGCCACCTACAGCTGTATTTCTGAGAACATTCACTAAGTCAGCAGAAGGGCTTTTTGTAGGTGCTAAATATAGTTTGTGTAAATTTAATTCAGTGTAGTAGAGAGTCAGGCAGAGAGAGGATCCAGAATTGAGAAAGTGCTGCTTCATGGCTCACCTCAGGCAGAGGTGAGGCTCTTTGGAGTGCTGAGGGGAGAGAGATGGCCTGGGGGAGAGGAAGGGTACCCAGCAAGTTGGATCAGGGAGACACTAGATGACAATGTCCTAAAGGTGGCCAAGGACAGGAAGGGAGAAACAAGATTATAGAAGAGTTGGCTATAGTTGGCCCCACCTTGCTCCTCCTCCAGCCCCATAGTTCTCAGGGTCAGCACCTCTGGACAGTTGCCTCCCTCCTCACCCTGGGGCAGCTGCTTCTGGCCAGGGCTCCCTGGCACTTCTTCTAGACAGAGCAGTGCGCGCCCAGCTCTCCTCATCCTCATGATACTTGGCTGGCTGTTCTAGATCACCATATCTGTTCCAGAGGGAGGGCAACACCAGGAGGCCGCAGTCAGGCCATCAGGAACCCCGGCTGTGAGCCACTCCTCTGTCCACCCAGGAGAATATGTCAGGGTGCTGGTGCAGGGTTTTCCCCAAGAGCGATCCAGGCAGCCACAGAGCCAGACTCCCCACAGCACAGATAGTGATCTCAGGAAGGCAAGTCACCCACTTCATGGGCCAAATAAGACAACCTCCTCGCTATGTGCAAGGGAATCTAGTGGCAATCTCAAACAGCCATTTGGGAGAGCTCCTGACGCCTGCCCTCCTGAACCTCGGGTCTTTATTTGGCAAACACACCCTGAGGCCCTACTATGCACCAAGGACACAGAGATGGAGCCTACACAGGCCCTACTCCCGAGCTCAGACACCCAGCACTCACCCTCAGCCCCTGTACTTACTTACCTTGGCTGTATTAAAGTTCATAAGATAATCTGTCCTTGCCCAGACACTTGCCTTTACCACAAGGGAGAAATGAGAGGGCAGATGAGGGGCAGTAAAGTCTGGTGGGGTTCTGAGGAGGGAAAGATGGAAGCCAAGGAACAGTTGCAGGCTGAAAGGAGATCAGAGCGGGACTGAACAGCCAGAAAAGTGAGACTGATCTCAGTCTTTCTTGGAGGGACTGTTTTGGGGGAAGGATGAATGATTCAGTCCTATCTTCCCATCAATTGCACTGTCATTTCAGAGATGCTCATCTTCCCTCCAAGGTCATCCTGTTTAACACACAACACTCCAGCAGCAGTTGCTCTGGCCCTACCATCCAGGTCCCTTCCCTGCTTGCATAGTGCCTCAGAGAGGATGTAGGGGGGGAGAAGTGTCTGTCATCCCCAGCTGGGGCGCAACCCAACCAAAGGCCAGTAAGCACATGGTCATGCCAGTCACCGCCCATATCACCAAAACAGAGGTCAAGCAGGATTATACATCAAAGCTCCTACTTCCAGGCCTTAGTTTTATACATTGAACTTCTTATTTCCACGCCTTGGTTTTCTTCTCAAAACACTGAATTTCAACCCATTTGCACAGTAAACGATTCCCACAGGCTGGGCACAGTAGCTCCACCTATAATCTCAACACTTTGGGAAGTCAAAGTGGAAGAATCACTCAAGTCCAGGAGTTCAAGACCAGACTAGGTAACATAGCGAGACCTTATCGCTATAAAAAATTTTTAAAAATTAGCCAGGCATGGTGGTGCATCCCTGTAGTTCTAGAAATCTGAGGCGGAAGGATCACCTGATCCAGCAGGTTGAGGCTGTGATGGCTGTGAGTGTGCCACTGCACTCCAGCCTGGGTGACAGAGACCTTGACTCAAAAAGAAAAAAAAGAAAAAAAAATTTTCTCCACAGGCTCAGGGACCAATAACAATCTAGCTGACCCTATTATGACTGTGGGTTTTGTCATTCCTGCGATCATTATAGGTTGAATAACTGAAAGCAGTGCTAATACCATTCACCATTTTTGAGGGTTGGTAAAACATACATGGTCACCTACAAGGCTGCCATACAGGAGCCAAGACATCACTTCATGCCCCGTCTCCATCTTCCCTGGATGTTTGTGGTCTCTCTCAGCTCACCATGGCAGGCTAAATGCATGTCAACATTACATCTGCAATATTGAGATCCAGTTGCTCCCCACGACCAGTGGCTGTGGTATTTACAGTGACTCAGATCATTTTCAGAGCTTTTAAGTGGGTCCTCTCAGATCAACCAAAATCTGTGATAGGAAATGATGCAGCATTAAATTGGTCCAATATTTTACACCAGATGTTTAAACAAGCAAAGAAGTATACTTAAGAAAATATATGGAAATCACAATCATAGAGCTTGCTTCACCAAATGGAAATTGTCCTACCCCCAAGTTTCCTTCAGCATCTTTGGGGGAGGGAATGTTTTGTGAGAAACAGCTCATGCTCCAAGAGGCAAGAACCCTGGGCTAAGATAGGATCTCTGGCAGGAAATGAACGGGACATTTCATAAATGTGCTTTTTGCTCAGAGTGCTATTTAGAAGGGACAGAGCCAAGTTAACTAGGCTTGTGTGATGGCTCCAATTATTGGCCACACCAGGCCTCCATATCCAGTCTTGTCTCCTGATGGTATCTCATACCCAAACTCTCCAAGATCACAGTTTTATGTACTGCAATTTCCTTCCCTGTGCTCTAGGAGAGGGTCCCTGGAGTACAGCTGTCATACTTGGTGTTTTCAAGGTTGACTGAAGGGGCCGAGGAAGACCCCATCGACCCATCCAGCCTGGGCTGACTTCTTCCTCTGAACCTTTACAGCAATTGAGTCTGCACCTAAAAATGTAATTTTCTTCTGAAAGTCAGAAGACTAGGAGGAACCATGGAGGTCACACAACGCCCCTGCCCACCCCACCGGTTCATAATTCACTTTTTGCTTAACATTCCCTGGAAGAATCATGTAGATTAAACACCTGCTGTAGTGGGGCCCTCACAACCTCACGAGGAAGGTCATTCAGTCCTCAGGTAGGTCTTATGGTTCAGAGCATCTTCACCATGTCGGATCAACATGTGCCTCCCTTTGACTCCCACTCTTGGCTCACTGTTCAACTTCTGGAAGCCACGTAATTCTCACCCTTCTCCCATCTGGTAACTCTTCCACGGCCCTGGCCACACAGCTTCTTTCCTTTCTATAATTCCCTCCCAAAAATGCCACCGATTCTTTTCTAATTATTTAGCCATCTTTTCTCATCAGAGGAACCTCAATAGCTTGGCCTTTTCTTCCATTGTGTTTAAATTCCTCCCCTGCCCACTTCCAATTACCACTGTCTTTCTTGCTGTAGACCTCACTCAGCACTGAGAATATAGTATATAGTAGACACCCAGCCAGCGCAGAAACCTTTGCTGAAAGTCACATCAAAGCCTGGCTCACATGCTTCTGAGGCTCTTTAAATGGTGTTGGGAAGATAAATAAGTATCCTAGGACTATATCAAGTGCTATGAAAACCTCAGAGATGTGCACAAAGCACGGAACAAACACAGAACAAGCCTGAGCTCTGCATCCATGGTAGAGATGCCCCCTTGGTCCTGAGCCTCTGCAGGGGATCCCAGACATGGACAGTCAATAACCTGAGGTCTGGCTTCTTTCCTTTTTCTTTTTTCTTTTTTGAATTGGAGTCTCACTCTTTCACCCAGGGCTGGAGGGCAGTGGTATAATTACAAGCCGACCATAGCCTAGACCTCCTGGGCTTAGGTGATCCTTCCTCCACAGCCTCCTGAGTAGCTGGGACTACAGGTGCACACCACTGTGCCCAGCTAATTTTTTTGATTTTTTTTTTATAAAGACAAGGTCTCACTATGTTGCCTGGGCTTGGTTTTGAATTCCTGGGCTCAAGCAATCCTCTCACCTTTGCCTCCCAAAGTGCTAGGATTACAGGCATGAGCTACCACACCCGGCCAGGTCTGTTTTCTGACTGCAAGTAATATGGCGAGAGATTTTCAAAATTGCTTAGACTTGAGTCTTTTCTACAAGGATGTAATACAACTATGGGCAGAACTTTCTAGAATGACACTCTGTGAGGGCTCAACCTCACAGCTAAGCTTCCCTTTGCCCTTCAGATACGCCTAAGAATTTTTATGGGAGCCCCACGCTTCTACAGAAAACAGTGTGGAAAATACGACTTCAGTTCTCGTTCTGTAACTTGGGTTTGTGGGGGCTCTGAAAAATCATCAAATACCTTCTGTTTCACAGCTACTAGAGCACAGAACAACTCAGCTTCATAAAATTCCGGGGCTGGAAAGAACTATGGACATCATCTGGATGGACTAGCTCTCAGTTGGCAAAGGAGGAGACCCAAATCCCCAGCCAGTGAAGGTAACTTCATAAGACTGCAGGGCAGGTGGGACACAGTAGGGTGGCAACCCAGGGCAAAGGATGATGTGGCCTCATGAATGGGAAAACCCTGCTGAAGCCACACAGTGACCCCGGAGAGTGGCCACCAGATACCTTCACTGTCTTAGGGCTGTTCCCCAGGCTCCAGAGTCCTCTTGGTGTCCTCTCCATGCCAATTCCATTTCTCCATGGTACTCTACCCAGGCCTGCCCAGTGGGCCATGTTCTCCCTTCCCTCTTTCCACACCCAAGTTATTCCTTTTCTATCCTCTCAGCACCTTCCTCTCTGTGAGTGAAACTGATCCACATTTTAAAAAGTCTGAGAAGACCATGATCTCTCAGATAACAGACAGAATTGAGGGGGGGGGGTGTGAATGTCTCTTTCTTTTAAATTGTCTAATTTGTTGGCATAAATGTGTTCATAACACCCTGTTATTATCTTTGCAATATCCGCAGCATCCCCAGTGACAGCTCCTTTTTCATTCCTGATATGGGTTATTTGAGTCTTCTCTTGTGTTTTCTTTGGCAGACTTGCCACGGGCGTGTTGATTTTATTAATTTTTTGCAAAGATTACTTTCATGTTCTCCCTTTCATTATTTATGTTCTTGTCTTTATTATTCCTTCTATTTTTCTTTTCGTTTACTCTTTTGTACTTTTTCTGGTTTCTTGGATTGTAAGCTTAGCTCATTAATTTTAAGGCCACTTTTATGTAACAGCTTTGTTGAGATAATTTGCATACTATAAAATTCACACATTTAACATTTAATACTGCAGTAATCATATACATATATCATTTTTTTACACGTGCAAGTTCTTTATTAATTTTAGACACACACATTCTTTATCTGGCAGTCTTTCTATCATTCCAGTTTCTTGGAACTCTAGTCCTTCTGTTTATTATGTCCTCAGACTCTTGTGTATGGTGGAGATTTTCCTCATCTTTAACGTGGCTTATGTATTACATAAAACCCCTTTCATCCTATTATAGAATAGTCCCTCCAAAGTATTGCTGTATTTACTTATCTGAGCAAATCAAAACAGCCTGGGACCCATTTTATTTGTTTTAAGAAATAGGTGGGCAGGCCAGGCAAGGTGGCTCAGGCCTGTAATCCCAGCACTCTGAGAGACCGAGGTGAGGGGATTGCCTGAGTTCATGGGTTGGAGAACAGCCTGGACAACTTGGTGAGACCTCAACTCTACAAAAAATCACCTGTAGTTCTGGTTACTTGGAAGGCGGAGGCGGAAGGATAGCCTGAACCCAACAGGTCGTTGCTGGGGTGACCATGAGCATGCCACTGCACTACAGCCTGGGTGACAGAGTGAGACTTCAACTCAAAAAAAAAGAAAAAGAAAAGAAAGAAAGAAATGAGTGAACTCAAACTCCTGCGCTCAAGGAATCCTCCTGCCTTACTTGTACACTTGGCTGTTTGTTTACAATAATTTTTGTTATATTTTATCCAGGTGTTTATAGCAGAAGGGTTTATGATTGTCCAACATTCCCCAGGGTGCTTTACAATAATTCATATCAATACTGTTCACCATCCATCAGCCACAGTACCTGCTTGGTAAATGTAAGTAAAAATTGTGATGTTTTAGGCTGGCAGAGATTATAGATAGTCTAAACTCGTCAAGGGCCAAACTTCAGTTGCTGCTGTAGTAGCTCCACTTTGGCTAAGAATTCAGTACAATCTTTTTCTTTTTCCATTTTGCTACATGGTTCTCCTATTCTGGTTAAAGCCTCATATAGACAATGGTCTAGGTGCAGTGGCTCATGCCTATAATCCCAGCACTTTAGGAGGCTAAGGCAGGAGGATTGGTTGAATCTAGGAGTTCAAGGCCAGCTTAGGCAACATAGCAAGACCTCATCTCAACAACAACAAAGATCAAAAAATTAGCTAGGCCTGGTGGTACATGTCTATAGTTCCAGCTACTCAGAAGGCTGAGGCAGAAGGATTCCCTGAGCATAGGAGCTGGAGGCCATGGTGAGCTGTGATCATACCACTGCATTCCAACCTGGGAGACAGAGTGAGACCTTGACTCAAAAAGAAAAGAAGAAGAAGAAGAAGAAAAAGAATCATACATATTATGGGTCTTTTATCAAAGCTATTTAATATCCATTTGGAAATAGTCAGGGGTGATATCAATAGTTTTTTATTTCAATCTGATCTTTTCAGATGGAACGTTGAGATCAAGAGAGTGTAATTGACATACTTAAGGTTACACTGGTGAGGGTGACTCTAACTAGAATTGAAAAGCCCTTTCTGACTTCAGAAAGTGAATTAAGTGTTGGATGAATATTTCTTCCCTTTTGCTCTTTTATCATTAGGCACCACTAAGCTATTTATCAACCTGAGTTTAATCTATCATACAGGGTCATAATCCTTTTGCTCTTAGAACATTTTTTTCCCTCTACCTCCTCCCTGATGCATTGAACTTGTGTAATGTTGATATTCACCTAACCTACCGATGATAGATTTGAGGGAGAACTCAAGCAATATTTCTTATGCCACAAAGTGGTGTGCAAAGCCCTCCTCCATATGGAAGTATTTCAGTGTGTTGGGCAGATGATTACGTCACAAGATGCCACAAGCTGACTAGAATGTAGGAGACTTCCCAGGACAAGCATCCACTTATGGAGCTGGGGGGTCATGTTAGCAAGCTGATGCCTCCCATTTCTCCTGAAAATCCATCTGCTGCTGGTCATTGAATGGATTGCTATGATGATGGAAGAAGTTGGGAGAGTCACTAAAGCCAAAACTCAACCGCAAAATTGTCAGTGGTTTTGTGACTTCTATGATGAGCCTTGAAAACTTGCCCTTCAAGCTAGGCTGGATTATCCACGGCCCATCCCAACATGAAGTAAGTCTCATGACGATGAAACAGTCCTTGTTTCCTTTCTCTTATTCTAGGACACATGAGGCAACAAGTACTCAGATGGGGGGTCCTGGTATCACCTGAGACTTGAGATACTTTTGGAGCCAGAAACATACAGGACATCACCTCTTCTTGTTGCCTCCTTTGCTAAACTGTTTCCAAGACATAAAAACTAAATAAAATTCTCTAAAGAGAGCAACCCCTCATTTTTTTGTTTTGAGTCAGGATCTCACTCTGTCACCCAGGCTGGAGTGCAGTGGCACAATCATGGCTCACTGCAGGCTTGACCTCCTGGGCTCAGGTGATCCTTCCGCCTCAGCCTCCTGAGTAGCTGGGACCAAAGATATGAGCCACTATGCCCAGCTAATTTTTTAATTTTTTTAGAGAAAAGGACTTGCAATGTTACCTCAGCTAGTCTCGAACTCCTGGGCTCAATCATTCCTCCTGCCTCGGCCTCTCAAAGTACTGGGATTGCAGCTACCACACCCGACCGAGAATAAAACTTTATTTTATTTTATTTTTTTATTTTAAAGATGTGGGGTACAATTCAGGGTTAGGTATACAAATGTTCGTTATGCATGTACCCTTGTTGATGAGGTGTGCCCCCCACCTACCCCAGCAGATTCCTACTACTGCCAATTCTTCCCCTGGCAATTTCCCACAAAACTTTAACCCAGAGTCAACCAGGAAAATGCTTAGTATGTACTGAAATGACACTCCGTGTTCAGTCGATCGATCGTGGTGCTCAAGAGAGATGAACACTGTGCTCATGTGCCAGCCAGCACGATGGTGCATCTGCTCCCTCCTAATGACTCCCAGACTTAGGAGAACAGACCCGGAATGAGAGTGTGGGGATCGCATCATCTATTCTGAGTGCACAGCATTTTTCAGTCTATTCCCTCAGGAAAGCTAAAAGGCAGGTCACTATAATTGGAATAGAATGGAAGTAATTTGATTTTGTTAAGTTCCTTCCAGCACATAGAATTATAGAATCATAAAATCTCAAGGTTGGAAGAGAACTGAAAGGGCATTTAGCCCATCCAATTCAGGGATCTCCTTCACCGTTTCCCCACCAACTAGATGTACAAGCTCTGCTTTGATGGCTGCCGGGAGAGGCGCTTGTTTCTCCTCTGCGCAGGCTCATAGGGCTATTGCTTCCCCAAGAAGAGCCAGAGACTTCTTAGGGAAGATCACAGCTTTTCAAAAACGAGGTTTCCTACAAATTTGTACTGAGCCACAGTGGCAGGCTCCTCCACTCCATCACCACCATATGATTCTCCTCAGGGGAGTTCCCCAAATCTTTTCCCTTTGTCTCAAATTGTGTCTCATCCCTTCTTCCCATCTCTCGTCATTGATCTAGTCTCCACACTTACTGAGGAAATCCAGACTACCAGACAGAAGCCATTAGCCTCCCTCCCCTCCAGCTCTTCCTCATCATACATCCTGTCTTCCCATTGTGCCCAAGTAAGGAGTGCCTCTCTTCCTGTCCCAAGATAAATGCTCCTCTCTTGCTAGGGACCACACACCTGCTATCATTTAAGTTTGAATGATCGGGCTAGTCCTCTTCTCTACCTCTCTGGATCATTCTCCTCAGCCCATGAGCATGTTCAGGCCTTTCCTACACTTAAACATAGCCTCTCTTCACCCTTCTGTTCTCCTCATGGAGACTCCATCTGGGCTTGTCCTCCAGTATTAGTTAGGCTAAGCTAGGCCACACTGCTATGACAAACAGCCCCACATCAAACACAACAAAGGTTGGGTTGACTTTTCCTCACTCAGGCAGTGTCCAGGTCCAGGTGACTCTCCAGAGCAATTGTCTTCTGTGCAGGGACCCAGCAAGGAGGGAAAAAAGAACTGGAAATTAACACTCACTAGAAGGTTTTTGCCACACCCTCAACCAACTTCCTTGAATCCAGATTCAAGGGCTGCTGTCCTTCTTCCTAGTTCTCCCTTAATCCTCAAATCTGGCTTCTGCCCACTCTCTACTGCCAGTGTTCACTGTCCTGATGACCAGTGGTGACCCCTAAAATCTTGACTTTTCCCGTATGTACCCCAGGAACTCAGCCTCCTGTAGATTTCCCTTCACTGGGCTGTACTCTAATATTTTGCTCTGAGCTTTTCTTGACAGTCATAATAACCAGCAGCCAGAGCTAGTTTTCTGCATTTTCTATGGAATTTCTACTGAAGAGTTGGCCTATCATTTGCCTCTCTTTTCCTTAAGCAAACTCTAGGTGAAAAATAATTTTAGACTTTAGTACCAGCAAAAGTACCATCTCTGCTAAGAAAATGTGTTTCCATCTCTTATGTAATGTTTCATGTCTCACTTCTTATGCCTGCCAAAAAGCTTAGAGCCAAACTGAATGATCAGTTTTAATACTAATACTTAGCATTTTAGTTAAATGCTTCTTCATTTCCTCAGTCCCAATTTTCTCTTCTTATCCCTCCAGCCTATTTGAAAAGTACCTTTTCTTGTGAGATCTCTGATTCGTTTTTGAAAGTATTGGGCATATAAAAACACTGAAACAGTCTTTTCTGATCAGATCGAGGGGATCTGTCTATAACATTCCTAACTTTCTGGCAGAACTGAAGTGTTCACAGGTCCCAGCAAGGCTGAAATAAGTCATACTCTTGTTAGAGAAAGTGGGAGAATGTACCCCAAGCAGTAGAAATCCTCAGCTCATGCCCAATCCAGGTCCTTCCAGGTTCCAGGACAGAGGCAGGAGATCCTGAAGACAGAAGTTTCCCTTCCAGGTCTTGCAGCACCCTTCTTTTCCAGTGGGACCAGGCCTGGAGTAAGTCAGTGAATACAGAGGACAAGCAGGAGAGGAGATCAACTGTCTGAGGAGGGAGCCTTTGTCCAAGAGGAGGAGCTGATTGTCAAGGTTTGTATCATGGCTGTGCTATCTTCACAGAATTAAATGGGATATTTTTTCTACATTTTGGGACAAATAAAATGGCGTAAGAATTGTAATTGAAAGCTTCGACCATGTGTGTACAGGTATCTTTTTAATAGAATAATTTGAGTTCCTCTGGGTATATTCCCAGAAGGGGGATTGCTGGGTCGTAAGGAAGGTCAATTTTTAGATCTTTTAGGAATTGCCACACTGTTTTCCATAGAGATTGTAATAGTCTTTACTCCCACCAACAGTGTGGAAGTATTCCCTTTCCCTCACATCCTCTCCAGCATCTGTTGTTTTTTGTTATTGATAATGGCCATCCTGATTGGAGTTAGGTGGTATCTCAGTGTGGTTTTAATTTGCATTTCTTTGATGATTAATGATATGCATGTTTATTGCAGCATTATTCACAATAGCAAAAACATGAAACTAACCATGCTGTCCATCAAAAGTGAACTGGATTTTAAAAAATGTAGTACATATACACAATGGAATATTACACAGCCATAAAGAAGGACAAAATTATGCACTTCACAGCAACTTGGATGGATTTAGAGTCTATAATGCTCAGTCATCTATCACAGAAACTAAGAACTGCATATCACATGTTCTCACTCATAAGCGGACCCTGAACATTTATCATACATAATACTATAAGAAAGGGATTGGCAGTAGTGGGACACTGCTGAGGGGTGAGGGGGGACACATAGCATCAATAAGGGTACCTGATCTCAAACCAAAGTGGGGACCAACGGGAGGCCCAAACTTTACCTGTACAATGACCACTTGTATATCTAATCCTGAACTGTACCTCACATCTTTAAAAAAAATAAAAAATAAACATGAAAATACATTTTTAGAAAAAAGTTTTGACCAAATCACCCAAAACCTGTTTTCTGAAATCTATTTAACTCTTGGGGTTCCCTACTGTTTCTATAATCTGTAATTGTTTATTTTATTGAGTTTTTCCATTCTATCAGTAAATATAGCACATAGTATTCACTCTCATTTGAAAATATTTTTTGCTCATGTGGTGATATCCCCTTTCTCAAGTCTATTGTTAATATGACTTCCTTTATTTTCTTTATTAATCCTATTAGAAATATGCCTATTTTATTTTTTTCAATAATTTGGAATTGTATCAATTCTACCACTTTTTCCTTATTAATTTCTGCATTTGTTCTTGTTGATTCTTTCCTTACAGCTGTTTTTTTTTTGGGGGGGGAACATATACAGGAAGATTAGCTTCCTTAGTTGAAGGTGAGGTTAACTTTTATTCTTTTTAAAAAAATTAATGTAAGCAATTAATACTTTAAAATTTCCTTTAAGTAAAGTCATGGTTGTATCCCTTGCTTTTGGACATGTAGGTTCTTGTCATTGTGATTTTCCTTTATAAATGATTTGTTTTCTAGCCATAGTGATTTATTACTAATGTGACCCCTGAAGCTTTTAGCTTTTCAAATATAGGATAGATTTCCTAATGATTCAGTGTGGTGGGCAGCTTCCGACATGGCCACCAATGATCTCCACCTCTGAGTAGTCAGCTCTCAGATTTACTGTTTATCATTTTTCTAGTAAAGATTCAATAATCTTTAGTCTTTTTATTCACTAATTTATACATTTTTCTTTTCTTGGATATGTATTTTTTAACTTATTGAGTATGTTGTTTGTTCTATTTAATTGTTTTTTATTAACAAACATTCAAGGCTATGAATTTTCCTATAAACAACTTTAGCTGCATCACTCACATCATAAAATGCATAATTTTCTCTATATTTATGTTATATATTAGATACTAAGTATATAAATATATGAAGGTTTTCATTGTGCTTATTATATACATTTTATTATATACAACTCATCATCTTCTGGATCTTCCAAAACTTGTTAGAATAGTTACAATTTGGTTTTGTTTGTTTTTAAAATTTTAAATAATAGAGATTTCTGCTTTCTAGTTTTATCAAATTTTGTTTGTATTGCACTGAGATGGAAGAATGTCTTTAATAGTTGTACTTCCTGTAATTTATTGAACTTGCCATTGTGGACTTCAGTAGGGTTTTGGTGTTTTCTAAATGTATTATTTTAATTGACAAGTGACAATTGTATATATTTATGGTATATAACATGATATTTTGTTCTATATACCCTTGTGGAATAGCTAAATCAAGTTATTTAAGATATACATTACTTCACATATTATCAGTTTTGTGGTAAGAACATCTAAAATCTACTCTTAGCAACTTTCAAGTATATAATAGATTAACTAAAGTCACCAAGATATTAGATAAATCTCTTGAACTGTTTCCTCCTAACTGAAATTTTGTCCTTTTACCAGAATCTCCCCAATCTGCCACAACCCCTGCCCCCCAACCCATACATACAGTCTTTAGTAGCCAGTAACCACCAATTTACTCTCTGATTCTATTAGTTTAACTTTTTAAAAGTTCACATATAAGTAAGAGCCTGTGATATTTGTCTTTCTGTGCCTAGCTTAATTTGCTTAACACAATGCCTATCGGCTTATCTATGTTGTCACAAATGATAGAATTTCCTTATGTTCTAAGGCTAAATAGTATTCCATTGTGTATATATACCACATTTTCTTTATTCAGTCTTCTGTTGATGGACACTTAGGTGGATATCATACCTTGGATATTGTGAATAATGCTGCAATGTACATGAGAGTGCAGATATCTCTTTGACATGCTGATTTCATATTCTTTGTATAAATATCCAGTTGTGGGATTGCTGGGTCATATGGTAGTTCTATTTTCAATTTTTTGAGGTATCTTCATACTGTTTTCCATAATGGCTATACTAATTTACATTCCCATCAACAGTGTACAAGAGTTCTCTTTTTTTTCACATCGTCACCAGGACTTGTTATCTTTTTTATAGTAGCCATTCTAACAACTGTGAGGTAATATCTCATTATGATTTTAACTTGCATTTCTCTGATGATTAGTGATATTGTATATTTTTTCAATATCACTAATCATTTTGTAAGTCTTTTTTTTTTTTTTTTTGAGAATCCAGTAGGGTTTTGCTCATAATCTATCATCAAGTTTTATGATGATATTGTTAACAGACAGGAAGGCCGACATGAATCTAGATGGTAGGAAAATGTAAGGAATGGTATGGGAATGGTAATAACTCTGCTCTGTTTCGCTCTGGAGCAGCCTATGCTAGCTATGAGTTTCTGCTAACAGAATCCCTTCCTTGAATGAAAGGCCTATTCCATATAGATAACTCCTTCCCCCTATTACAAGGCTGCACACATAATCCAGACCTGGCCCATCAGAGTACACCCTCTTTAGTAATAGCAATCAAGCTGGGTTCAGAAATAACCCAGGCAGAGCCTGTCAGCATCTTCACCAAATCTTTATCACTGGGCTCATTCAGATATAAGCCTAGAGCTTCTGGTAACCAGGGAAAGTCTGAGAAAAGCAGGAGATAAGGAGATGAAGATAAAGAGACATATTGCTAAAGATGTCATTTGAAACCTTTATTCTAACCAAGCCTTAAACTAATTGCATCCTTTAGAGCTTTCCAATTAAGTGAATAAACATCTTACTTGTGCACGCTACTTTGAATTGATTTTCTGTCACTTGCAACTGAAAGAGTCCTGACACAGGTTCACTGGGTGGAGTGTGGAGAAGTAAAAGACTAGAGATGTAGATTGGACCAGACTTGGCAAGCTCACAACCAGTGAACTAGCATAGGCCTAGCATGCAGCAGGTATTCTGGTGACTTGAAGGGTCACATAAATGGTAAAGCCTATCAGGAATGCAAAATTACCAAGGCTGGCCTGACCCTTTATCCATGGGGAAAGAAGCAGGCCCAGCCTGGGTTACTTGGTAGAATCCCCTCTCTGCCTAGCTGTTGCCTGCGAAATACGTTGCTGTTTCACTTGCCGAGCCAGCTCAGCTGAACAGCCGTGGGACAAAAGGGCAGCCCAAGCAGCGCTCCCAGAGAAGCAGCTGTAGGGGGCAGGCTGGCCACACACCCTGCAATCAAGCCCCAGTACCAGCTCTCCCTCTCAGAGCTTCCCCAAGGGCCAAGAACAATTTTAAACAATTCTTTGGGAGGACACAAGAGAAACTGCAGGATATTAAGTGACAGGACCCTTAGGAAGAAGCATCAAGCTGGGAAGTATCTTAACTCCCACTGTCGTAACAAATACCGTGGTAGGGGGTTTGTTAGGTTTGTTAAATAACTATATTGTTTTCCTAAGAAAGAGCACTTTATTTATTTATTTATTTATTAGAGTTGGAGCCTCACTCTGTTCCCCAGGCTAGAGTGCAGTGGCATGCTCACGGCCACAAGAAGCCTTTGACCTGCTGGGCTCAGGAGTTCCTTCTGCCTTCCTTCCAAGTAGCTGGAACTACAGGCATGTGCCACCACCCCTGGCTAATTTTTTGATTTGTTGTAGAGATGAGATCTGGCCAAGTTGCCCAGGCTGATCTTGAACCCCTGGGCTCAGACAATCCTCTCACCTCTGCCTCCCAAAGTGCTGGGATTATAGGCATGAGCTATTGCACCCAGCTAAAATAACTGAAATTTAATAAATACCACCAGACAAGGTTAAGTAAATCACAGAAGTTTATTTTCTCACACATGTAGAGGCTGGAAGTCCAAGGTCAGTGTATCAGCCGGTTTAGTTTCTCCTGAGGCCTCGCTCCCTGGCTTGCAGGTGGCCGCCTTCTCGCTGTGTCCCCACACGGCCTTTCCTCTGTGTGTGCGCACCCTGGTGTCTCTCTGTGTGCCAAGATTTCCTCTTCTTATAGGACACAGGGTATATTGGATGCTGACCTGCCCTAACAGTCTCATTTCAACTTAGTCACCTCTGTAAAGGCCCTGTCTCCAAATAGAGACACATTCTTAAGTCCTGGGAGTTAGAGCTTCAACAGGTGAATTTTGGAGAGACACATTTCAGCCCTTAACAGGAAGGGGAGCTTCTCCCTTTCTTCCCCTTTCTGCTGCTATTCTTCCTCCCCCATCTTGCTAACTGTACTTTCTGGCCTCCCTGAGGTAGGCACTGTGGGAGGAAGAGGAGGCATAGACAGTATATAACATCTTACCTGCTTCTGCTGCTTTCCAGGGGCCACAACCCCACTACCACCACCGCCACTTGCTCACCACAGTTCCCCTGACTAGGTGAATGCATCACCACCCCAGCTCATCAGTACCCACCCCACCCCACAGCTCCTTCCTCTTCAAGTCAGGTCACCACCTACATACCTGCCTTAGATCATTAAGAAGATGCTTCTGGAACATAGAGTCAAGGTGGTGACAGGTGAGTTTGTGGGTGCTGCAGGACCTGGGCTCAGGCAGGAACCAGCACAGATGGAATCCAGGTACAGGTGAGAGCTGAGCACAGATAGCAGTGGACACAGGTGGTAGACGGAGCTATGCCTAAGTGGACAGGGGATACAGAAGAAAGGCAGCCAAAGGTGGTAGGATGCTCTCTGGCATTTAAGGCTGTTTATGCATCAGTAAGACAGAGATGATGTGGAGAGAAACTTCCCTTCCCTTCCAACCAGGTGGCATGAACACTGAGCCTATATGTCTAATGACAATAGCTAACATTTAATGAGTGCGTATTATGTGCCAGGCACCGCACTAAGCACTTCATAGGCACATAGTAACTCTTTTAACTCTCATAACCCTGCAGTCTATCATTATCCCCATTTTACAGATGAGGAAATTGAGGCACAGAGAGGTCATGTTACATGCCCTGGGTCACATGGGCAGGAAGCAATGGAGCTGGAGGTAAACTTAGGTGGTTTGCTTCTGGCGTCCATTAGCCTCTCCCATGCTATCCTGCCTCTCAGGAGAGAGGCTGTTTAGAGGAGTCTGTCTCTCAGCCCTTCAGGTTTGCAGCTGTGTGCAGGAGGATCTGGGAAAGAGGAGACGACAGTGGGCGCTGGGTGCTGCCTTCCCCAGCTTCTCTCCCAGGAGCACTGCTTGGGACTCAGGCTCTTCTTCTTTGCTTCCTATTACAACTGTGAAGGGACTGCCCCGACATCCTAGTTTTCCCCCCACGCCCAGCCCATAGACCCACAGGTCTTTGTTAAACAGAAACTTGAATTCCATTTGCCAACTATATGCAAAGCCATGGGCAAGTCACTTCCCTCTTAGAGAGTTTCTTGATGTAGCAAACATAATCAATCCCATCCATTTGACGTCAGCGTTCTTTTTCCCATTTCCCTCGAATCCAGGTGTTCTCAAATCCTGGCTGTTTATTAAAGTAATTTGAGGCTCTTCCAAAAAAAAAATTACCCATGCCTGGGCCCCAAATCAATTCAATCAGAGTGGGGAGCAGAGCACAGGTGGTTATCTGCAGAGCCAGGTGGAGAGCCACTGCTCCAGGCTGCCTGTAACACTCCTGCTCAAAACCTCAGAGTCAGTAGCTTTTATTTCTCTCTCCAAGCAGGATCACGTAGATGCATTTTACTCTGTATAATTTGAGACTCAACCGCTTTTTCATCAGGCCATTTTGACCCATATCAACCCAAGGTGAGAAGTTTGGGGTGGGCAGACAAATCCTGAAGCCCCTGAGTGGTGTGCCAAGCTAAGGGGAGGTGTGTCACCAACCCTGTAGACATTTCACAGCAATCTGGTCCATTCATCTCAGCCAACACCCACATCAGGCCAGGGAGGCCCAGCCCTTCCAAGGAGCTGGAGTAAAGTTGTCCTCAGTCAAGGGAGCCAGGCTGAGGCTGGGAAGCATTCAGGAGTAGAAGTAGTTCCAGAATTTATGAATTGGACAGGATAAGCTTGTTCTGGAAAGTGGCAGCAGTTGGCAAGTTGGCATTTTCTCACAGAGCCCATCTCTAATAAGTAATAGAGAGTGAGAAGTTTTCCTCAGCAAAAACAGAAGGAGCTCCAAGAAGCCATGATTTAAATTCTGGGCATTTTCCAGTCCAGAGGCTAGCTTTCCAACACAGACACCTGCTTGTCAATGACAGGGATACAGGTGTAATGACAGGAAGGGCCCTAGGTTTGGGAGTCAAAAGAATCAAATTCGAAGGTCAGCTCTGTCCTCCCCCAACTCTCTATATGTCTTTGCCAACACTTAGTTTATCAAACTTCTAATGTTTGCCAATGAAGAGGTGATACATGTTATCATACACTTTTAATTTGCATTCAAATAACTATTTTAATAGAACTATAAAACACCAAAACCAAAAGAAACCTCAGTGATCAAGAACCCCTTAGTTTAAAGAATTTTTAAATTATATATAAGTAATACATGGACATATTATCATGGTAAAAATTTGTTATATACAGAGGGTGCCAAAAAATGTATACACATTTTAAGAAAGGAAAAAACTGTGTTAAAATTGTAATACTGAATATATATCAATAAAAAAAGACTAACACCATCTTCTGAGTGAACATCATACTACGTTGCTACCATAATTCAATTCAACTTTGAAAAACTAATACAGAGATAACATCTCTTAAAATATATATACATTTTTTGGGCACCTCCAGTATATATATATATATATGTTGCAATATATTGACTAGAAGGTGGAAGTTCCCTTTTGTATCCTTCTCTGGCTTCCTTACTGAGAGGTAAACTGATGTTAATCATGGGTATATCATTATGAGTCATTTATTACATATTTATATACATACGTAAATGCATAAAAATATAGTGAGTAGTGATGGTATTTTACATAAAAGCAATATAGAGGTATGTGCTTTTCGGTAATTATTATTATTTTCTCTTGACAGCACATCATAGGAATCTTTCCACATGAGTCCACAGAGACTTCCTCCATTTTTTAAACTGCTGCTTAATATTCTACAGTATAGGGTATAGTCATTATTTATTGCTGTATGACAAATTACCCTCAAAATGTAACAGCTTAAAAACCACAAAAATATATTATCTCACATGGCGTCTGAGACTAGGCATCCTGGAACAGCCCCTCCTGATGGTCTTGGATCAGGGACTCCATAACATTGCAGTTGAGCTGTGGGTCGGGGCTGCAGTCATCCGAAGGCTTGACTGAGGTTAAAGGATCAGCAGACGAGAAAGCTCATGCACATAGTTATTGGCAAGGGGACTCAGTGCCTCTCCACATGGACTTCTCTACACAACTGGGCAGCTTCCCCAGAGCAAGTGATCAGAGAAAAAGAGAGAAAGAAAACCCAAGATGGAAGGCACTGTCCTTTTATAACCTAACCTCACATGCCACTACTTCCACCATGTGCTGTTGGCCCTATAGACCAGCCCTGGTTCAGTGTTCAGGGGGAGGAATACACCTGGGGGAATACCTGAAGGCAGGGATCATTGGGGCCAGCCTGGAGACCTGCTATCACGTAGGGTCACCATGGGTTACTTACCATTCTCACAGGTGGTCTTCAGCTGTTCAGGCTCACAGGCAGCACTGCTGTGGCATCCTTGGGCATGCTTCTTGATGCCCATGTACTTTTTCTCTAGTTCTAGTAGTAGATTTGCTGCCACGCCCTTTCCCTGTTTTCAAATGGGAAGTTGGAACTGGAGAAAAGTGACTTCTTTAAGGTCACACTGCTAATCATCTGCAAGTCCAGGATGACAGTCACCTGACTTCCAGCCTACTTCATTTCCGGAGCCATGCTACAGGCAGGGTAAACATGGGCTGAGATTTCAACAAGTAACTTGAGATAAAGCCTGGCTGGGAATTGCCAAAAGTCAGTTCCCAGAACACTAAAACTTGTACCAGTTAATCTTGCTTTGCAGGTGCTAAATGAATGTCACTGCACTCAAAGTCTAGATCAGCCACTGTGGAATGTCAGATCTACCTTGAATAAAAAAAAGCTGGAGGAAAACAGGCATCCTTTCCATGCCATAATCTGCAGAAAGATTGGAGTCAGACAGACCTGGGGTTGAATTCCAGCTCTAGCTGTGACTGTGGGTGAGGCACATATCTCCTGTGATCCTGTTTCTTCATCTGTAAAATGGGAGGAGTCCGAGTATCTACTTTACAGGTGTTCGGTGGATTCTGTGCTGGCTGCGGTTGTTTGTATTCTCCCTGACTGACCCACTTCAGTTATCCATCATGCTCCCTGAATGAATGAACTCCCTTTTCTAAAAATACACGGTGCCTGCAGAACTGATTTTATTCAATTTTTCCACATCTTTACTCTCTGCTGTTAATACTGGCCATTATTTTGTGGTCTGTGTTTCTTGCTGCAAATTGTGCAGAGTTTTGATGAATGGAGCCTGCAGTGGGTGTGAAATAAGCACAGAGCCTTTGAGAGCTGCCCCTGCAGCCCAGTACAATGCTCTTCCCACTTCTTGTTGGGTGTTATCACATATGCAACTGTCGCTAAAGACGCGGCCTGAAGCCTCCTCACCTTTGTGGCTCTAACTCCAACTTAGTCCTGGCACTTCAGAGGTGTCTAGAAAGAATGGGTGGATGGATGGATGGATGGATGGATGGATGGAAGGAAGGAAGGAAAGAAAGGGATTAATAGAACCAAATCACATGAAACGGGAACAGGTGATCATGGTCACAAAGGACATCTTTGGAACATCAAATAATTGCCTGGATTCTGATGGAAAATGTGAAGAGGGTTGGGGAGATACAGATATAACTTCAAGTTCTCAGAGGTCCAGCAGAAGGAAGGAAAAGGAAAGAGGGGTCAAGTATGGAGATCTTTTGTTTTGTTTGTTTGTTTGTTTGAGTCGGAGTCTCACTTTGTTGCTCAGGTTAGAGTGCGGTGACACCCTCATGGCTAACACAGCCTCAACCTGCTAGGCTCAGGCAATCCTTCCATCTCAGCCTTCCAAGTAGCTGGAAATACAGGCGCATACCACCACACCCAGCTAATTTTTTAATTTATTATAGAAGCAAGATCTGGTCAAGTTGCCCAGACTGGTCTTGGACCCCTGTGCTCAGGTAAATCCTCTTGCCTTGGCCTCCCAAAGTAATCCCTCCTGGGATTACAGGTGTGAGCCACTATACCTGACTTAGAGTTCTTTTTTATGTAATGAGTTCAAGGCATCTTTGGGACCTCCAGATTAGACATCATCTACTGAGTGGAACTAAAGAGAGAGGCCTATAACTTTTTACCAACCAATTAGTAAATGGGCTTTTGCCCAGAGGTCACTGGACTTCCCTGAGCTTCAGGAGAGGAATCCTGGAACCCCTACTGCTCTTCAGAACCTAAAAACCATTCCAAGTTTCTGGCTAGAGCCAGAGCCAGACAGAAACTTAAGGGGGATGTGATAAGTGTCCCAGGCAAGTGATATCCAAGGCTCAAATCAAAAGGATACAAGCAACCTTTCTCTTTTAGGATCCTAACAGGCTAGGGGCCATGCCCACAGGGAAACCCTGAGCTTGGCTTCCTAACCCTCCCCCCCACCCCCAGCCCTGCCTCCACAACCCTAAGGATGACTGAGTGTCCTGATGGGTGCCTGGTCTGTTGGCTTCAATGGTGAAGACCATTTCCTCTTCCACTTAGGAAGACAGAGCAGTGCAGCCAGACCCACCAGCTGCTCTTGCTGGTCCTGGCCTGGTGGGACCTGGGTGAGAAGAGCAGGGCTGCAGAGTGCCCACCACAGCAAGGCTCCTTCTGAGGTGTCTGGTATGTGGGCCAGTACTTACAAGCACACTCATTCCAAACCCCTTTGCTGTTCTTCCTCAGGAAACTTCCAGTTGAAAGATAAATGCTCTGTCTGTGATCAAACAGATTTATATTTATTTACTTTCCTTTCCTCCCAGGACTGAGCCAGCCTGGACAGGTCAAAGAGCAGGGTTCCAAGCAGTTAAGATGGTTTCCGGAGAAGACTGGAATTTCCCTGTAGGCATACATATGACAGAAAAAGGATGGGTCTCCCAGCAGCCAGGCAGGGGGCACACAAGTTTCCCACATCCCTTGGTAATAGGGCACCTTGCAGGGCGGGAAGGATCCCCCAGTTTTTGGGAAACCTGACCTGAACTTCTGCTTTCAAGGAGCCTGAGGATCCTATATCCTTAGGAGCACAGGACAATCACAGAGACACTTAAACCCAAAATCCACTTTCCTTCAAAATAGCACCCAGACTGGACACAGTGACTCACACCTGTAATTCCAATGTCTTGAGAGGCCGAAGCAGGAGGATGGCTTGAGGCCAGGAGTTCGAGACCAGCCTGGACAACATAGCAGCAACACCTCATCTCTATTTTTTTTTTTTTTACAGGATTTATTGAGAAGACAGAAAAGCTCCCACAGTAGAAGGGGACCTAAGAGGTTGCCTCTATTTTTTAAAGAAAGAAAAATAGCCAAATAGCATCTAGGTAGAGGTGAAGAAAGGAGATCTTGTATACCTTGGTAAATCCGTGCTAGAGCAGGTGGACAGTCAGAATGGGTCTTTAGAACTGAGGATGAGGCCTCTTATGTGATGTCGCAAGGAAGAGGTCTGCTAAACTCCTGAAAAGTTGCTTATCAGACACTGTCAGGAAACAGGGGCTTCCACAGGAGTGATCGTGGTGGGTAACTGAAGACCATCCCCAAAGCCCAAATGTTTTTGTTTATTTTACTAGCTTACGTGACTTAGATGTAAAACTTCCCTTTGAAAAGTGCATTCATCTTTGTGTTCTTAAGAAAATAATTAGAACATAATTTGCTGCCTCAGGGACCACCAGGACTGGGCTCAGTGGGAAGGGCAAGGTGAATGCCCCTGCACTCACGACCTCTGCAGATCCTGCCGGTGAGTTCTTGCACATTGGCTTGTGATCGTGTTGTGACCTGCCCCTTTGTCACCCTGTCACCACAAGATTGCCCAGTGGTTTGTCCACCTCCTTGAAGCTGCTTCCAGAATAGGAGCAGGAATGTGGTACATGGGCAAAGGATCTGAGAGAGGGCAGGGAGCTCTAGTTCTGCCCCGAGTCTTCCAATCTAGAGTGTGTCACTTCTTTTCTGAGGACTTCAGTCTCCTCATCTGAAACACAGGGAATTAGAAAAGACAGGCGCTAAGGCTCTGTCATTCCCACGAACGTCCTCCAAAGTGGTCTCCAGCCCAGCATATCAACCTCGGCAAAAAAAACCCGACACTGGTTATCTGTTTTGATGCCTTTCTCTTCTTGTAAAGGGTGCACTCCTGAGGTCAGGGACCCTCTGATCTTCACCTTCTAGGGCCTGGCAGAAAGCTGGCCTGTGGTACATGATGTGAGGACAGACAAACTAAATGGACGGACCAATTGAGACCAAAGTGTGGATTCTCTCCAGTAGTGAGCCCACAGCCTGTCTCCTCGACTGGGAGCAAGGTACGGATCTTTTCCTCACGGGAATCTCCGATCAAAGCTGGTGGTCAGCCAGGATGCACCGGTGTGCCCAGGCCAGTAGTTGAAATGCTGAAGCACTTCTATCCAGTGGCAGCCTGAGCCTTGGAGAGTGTCCTGACACTCATACACACCACACCTGGCATTTCCCTGAGGGCTTCCTCCCCGCCACCAGCTGCTAAAGGGTAGTACCTAGTGTTGCAGGGTCTCTAGGACTCTGCTCCAGCACTATGACTTGTATCATCCTGATCAGTCAGTGTCCTTGCCATAGAATTGGTAAATGTCAAGTGATAGACCAGTCCGAGGCAGGTGATGGAGTGGACAGTAGATGCCTGGTCAGTGCCCTCTGGCACCTGAGGATTGATAGATGTGAGCTCTGGTTTCCCAGTGACTGAGGATGACCTGAGCAAGAAAATGGCCAGTGTCCTGACCCCCAGAAGACACATGTACGTGTCCCCAGCTGGACAGCACAAGGACCTCCAAGAGCACCTACAGGCAAAGGAAGGGGCTGAACCTTGTCCCTCAGACTAACTGGGCAGGTAGCCACACCCTTCTGAACCCGTTTCCTCTTCTGCACATAAGGGGATGGTTAAACCTACCTTCCAGCTTGTGTGAGGACTTGTGAGTCTAACATGGGCTCTGATCTGTTACCCACAGGTGGGACTTTTCCTCCTGATATAATCTTACTTTTGTGATAAATCAGGACTTTAGTAATGGCCAAGTGGTTACAGTATGTCGTACAGATGCAGCAAGCTGTATGCTTAGGTATACTATCCTTTGTGTATAATAGAGATCAATAAAAAAGTGAAGACATTATGTTCTTAGGCATCTTAAGTATTATCAATAAAAAGTTAGTCATCAGGGGAATAGGAAGATATAAAAAAAAAAACTTCGTAATCATTTTCCCCTGAAGCTAAGTGTTTACAGGTGCATTTCAGCAATAGCAGAGTTGGAAAAATTAGTCTGGGTAGGATTAACTGAGAGACGGCGATCAGGCGAGCCAGGAGATCATGTCACAGGCCTCAGGCAGACACACCTGCAGATTAGACACTGAGTCATACAGGGTTCATTATACAGAGATTGATTCAGGCTGAAAAGGGAAGGGGAGAGCGATGCGGTCCTTACCACATGCTCAGAGGTAGGCCTTGCTAAGTGGATCTGAGGATTGATTATTTTATTTCTGATCCAGGAAGTGCTGTGATATTGACCTTTAAGGTTCAGAGTAGTGTGTTTAGGACACACAGTGAAAGAGACAACTGCATCCAAGCCACACTGGACTTTCTAATGTCCTCTGCCCTCCTGGAGCAGGCGAGGGAGGGGTGGAGTGGGGAGATGGTCTTTATAGTCTAAAAGGACGAGGACGGGAGGCCGATGCCTTTCCACTTTACATCTGCTTCTTCCCACTTCTGGAGTGTTCATGTCCTTTCCATTCTGGCTGGTCTTCAGACAGGGCACCTGGGCCTGTGGCCTAGAGACACAGCCAGCACCCAAGTTCACCAAAGACAGCTTGTTCCCAAGAGCTCATCTGACACCAGGATGCTTGGAACTCAGAGTGTGTGTCCCATGCAAACAATGCGCTAAGCATCACTGAGAGTGGTAAGCTAACCCACAAAGTCCGTTAAGTCCATCACAAACCCTTGAAGTCCTGCTAGCTCTAGGGACCCAGCCCTGTGTTGCCATGCACAAATACTTTGCTTCTGACATCTCAGTGGGCAGGCAAACATGGGGTAGCCTGTGTCCACCTGCATATTTCCTCAGTATATGCCCATTGAGCACCTGCTCTGAGCCAGGCCCTTGTTTGGGAAAAATAAGAGCTATGTCCCCTGTATCTCAAGGGTCTTGGGCTAGGGCAGAATTCAGGATCGATTCCCTACACCCAAGATCAAAAGTGGTCCTATTAGGAGAGGTGTGTGCCAAGTGCAAAGGAAGTTCTGAGGTGGGGGGGAGTCACATCCAAGCAGGGTGGAAGAGGAAACTGAGGAGAGAGGGTACGGAGGACTTGGCAGGATAGGCTGGACTTGGAAAGGCAGGGAAGGGGGAAGACGCCCCAGGCCTTTATAAAACACCAGGCAGTGGTGGGCATGGGGAGATGAATGCCCAGAGGCCCATAGGACCCATGTTCCCAAAGCCAGAGGAAGGCAGCAGGTAGAAGCCCCGCCCCCATTCCTGCCCACGATCCATCCCGTCCAGTGGAGGGGCCCAGGGCCTGGCCAGACCACACCTGTCCGGGTGGGAAAAGTGAAGGTGGATGCTGCTGGGGAAAGGTAGAGGGAACCTCTGTCAGCTCCTCAAACTGCCTCCTGAATGGGCCTCAGAGAAGCCAGCCAACCTGGGTCATTCTCAGATGATCAGATCAGAGGCCACCCAGTCCCAACATCTCCATACTACTCAGGACACCGAAGATCCTCAAGGAAAGTTTCTGCCACAAGCTGCCTTTGACCAAAGGAATTTCCTGCATTGGAGATCCTCACCTGTAAAGGGATAATGATGTCACCCATTTTGCTTCATTACTATGAAGATTAAATTAAGTAGTATATGTCTGTGAGGGTGAAAAAAGCATTTAACACATTCGAACCCCTTGGAGGTGGGGGGCATAGGACACACAAGCTTCTGTTCCGCTGGCTCCGTTTCTGGGCTCCTCAGCCACCGTGCTCCCGGTCCTCCAGGATTCAGCAAGATGAGAAACAAGAAATGCAGGCAGGAAGTAAAAACTGAGTGAGATCTTTTCCTCTGAAATCTGCAAACCAGCATCTGGAGGAAGCAGGCACTTTCCAGGAGAAAACAAAACCTAGAAAGTGGAGGAGCCAGGAAAATCCCAGGGGTGGAATTAGCAAAGGGCAGAGGTTATCTGCCGTCTTCACCTTCGCCCTAGTTGTCCCATCCTCCACCTTCACACCTGCAACTCTTCTGTGCTGGGAGATGTCTTCAGATGAGTTGGCTCTCCCTGAGCATGTGCAGACACTGGTGTACAACCCCCATGGCAGCACCTCTGCTCCTGCCAGAGCTCCCTGGGGCAGCTGAAGTCATCCAACTTGATGTTTTCCAGGACAGTCAGAATACAGAGTCAGCCAGCCAGAGTCCCCTGCAGGTCCACTCTTCTGAATGCCACATGGAGGGGCAAAAAGAAGTCTCCAATCAATAAAAGCTAGAGACACAGTCTGCAGGGAGCCAGAGGTCCACCCAGCCTTGGCGGCTACTGCTTGTTGTTCCCCAATATCTGTTTTCTCCCTCGTGGCACGTGGCCACTCAGAATAAAGACTACATATTTCCCAGCATTTCTTGAAGTAGATGTGGATACACGACTAAGATTTCATCAACAGATAAATATGACATCAGTGACATTTTTCTTAAAGGGAAGGGTTGTACCTTTTTCTTTTCCTTTCCCTTCGTTCCTGGTGGCTGGAATGTGGATGTAATAGCTGGAACTGAAACGGCCTTTTTGGACCATGAAGTAATCTTAGGAATGAAGCCATATTTAGAAAAGAAACAAGACAGGAGTATACTGTGTATCCTTGATTCCTTGGGGCTGCCATACTGGCCTAGCCCACCTACATTTTGAAATTTCTATGGAAAAAAAAATAGCCTTGTATTTTGTCAGCCATTTGTTATTTGGGATTTCTCTAGTACTTAGAGATGAACTTAATACTAGATAACACACCATATTTTAAGGAGCGAACCCAACTTCCTCCAGGAAACAGCCCCAGAGTGTCCCACTCAGAATCTACCTTTCCTTTGCCTACATTGCCATTGTAATATTGGACATTATGTACAGTAAAGCACAGACAGTGTGTTTCTGTTTGTGAAGTCCTTTCCCATGCATTATGTTATTCGTTTTCATGGTTTCTGCAGAACAACCTGAGGTAGGTATTATTGCCAGCTTATAATAAAGGTAGGTGGAGAAATGGCAGCTCGGGGTGATACTGGTCCTTTGGTTGGGCACCACTCTTCAGCCTGAATTTGAAGGATGCACGCCTGCATTCACCCCCCTCCTATCCTTGTGCTGGGGTGGGGGCTTCTTCTGAGGCCCAGCAGGGGCTGATTCCTCTCCAACTCTCTCCAGGCTGAGCACCCATCCGCAGCAGGTGCCCTGTACATTTGTGCTGAATTGATTTGCTCTAAATGCAGCAAGTTCTCCTCCACCCGGGGTATTGATTTCCTTGAAACTACATTTCTCTCTTTGACATTCTTCTTTAAAAAATGGAGTAAAACTGCAAAGAAAGAGCTTGGTCCTTTCCGATGAATCCTTGGCTTGCAGAAGTCCAGGTCACCGTGCCTGGCCATGTAGGAAGGCACATATTCTGGAGGTTTCAGAGACTCTGCAACAAACTGCCGAGACCCCAAGCTGCAAGGGTGGAAGGGAGCCTGCAGCCAAGAGAATCCTCTGAGGCTGGGGACTTGGAGGTCCAGAAGATTCCTGCTGGAGGCTTGGCAAGGATTCCCACCTGCCCCCTTCCCCCAGGCAAGGGAACACGAGGAGCCCTAGGAAGGCAAGGAAAGGAGTTGACTTCATAGCCAGACTGTTTTGCAGATATTACTTCGTTAACTTTCACAGCATTCCCCCGGGTTGGACACAGGCAATTTCATTTTTGATGGGGATGGAGAGCTGAGAAAGGAGACTTAGAGTGAAATCTTGCTTCTCAGCCAACAGGAAAAACCACTGCCCCAGATTTGCATTGCCCCTGTGGAAAGAGGGACCTGAGCATCTGCCTCAGGAGGGAATTAACTTCATCACCCACACTCGCCCAGCAACTCTCCACTGGGTTGGTTCAAAGGCCACCAAGTTCAAGTCACATAATGGTTCTTCAAAGACCATCACAGGCATTGCCCCTTTTGACAGATGAGAAACCTGAAACCCAGAGAGAAGTGACTTGCTGGAGATCACACAGCACCAAAGTTGTCCCCCTCCTCCCACTACCTGCAGCTCCTTCAGGGGAGGCTTACTATGAATAAACTTGGAGAGAGAGGTTGATCATCTGCTCGCCAGCCTGCAAACCCCTCCTGCTGCCTGCCTGCCATGGTGCCCAGAATGGGGACCACAGGGGAGAGAAAGGACAAGGCGGTGACAGATGAACCCAAGTCAACATCTGGGAATCTGGGCCCTGTGAGTAACTCCAGGGCCATAGACTGTTGCAGCCAAAGGACCTAGTAGAAAGTGAGGACACAGGTCCACAGAGGGGAGGGGACTTGTCCAAGGTCACATAGCCAGGGTGGTGGCAAAACCAGGGCTGCAATCGCTTCTTTATCTTAGCAACGAGGAGGGGCAGCCTGTTTCCACACACAGGTGCAACCTGGGAATTCTGGCCCCGCTTCTGGTGTCCACCTGCTGACTTAGGAGCCCGGCTTCTTTGGACAGTGCTGTTCTTGGCTACTGGAGCACCTCTCCAGCCACAGAAAGTCCTATCTTTTCAAGATCCCATTCAGGGCCGAGTTCGGTGGCTCAGCCTGTAATCCCAGCACTTTGGGAGGCCGAGGTGAGTGAATTATCTGAGCCTGTGGGTTCGAGACCCCAGGCAACTTGGTGAGACCTCATCTCTACAATAAACAAAAAAATTAACTGGGTGTGTTAGCGCACACCTGTAGTTCCGGCTACTTGGAAGGCTGAGGCGGAAGGATTGCCAGAGCCCAGCAGTTCAAGGCTGCGGTGGCTGGGAGTGGCCACTGCACTCCAGTCTGGGCGACAGAGTGAGACTCCAACTCACAGAAAGAAAAAAAAAAGATCACATTCAGATACTGCTTCTTCCAAAGAGTTGTCATTCACCCTGACCCACTCAGTGTCCCACCAGTCGGCACCTGCATCACCCTGCCCATACCCCTCATGGCCCTCTCCCTTGAGTCATGTATAATCTTGACTTGTGTCTTGGCTCTTCAGCCACTGGGACTTCCCAGATCCCCCAGGGTTCTTGTGTACAAGACAGAGAAGTCAAAGGGGTCGCTGGTAGAATGAGGTTCGCTGTGACCGTGAGAAGCTGAACTGGAGGACTCTGCAGGTGCTAAGTCCCTGCAGTGACATGCTCTGGGCCTTGAGTGGCAGTCCCCGAGAGGGCAGCCTGTGGACAGCAGGTCTCAAAGGCTGCAGGATGGGGCCGGCCCCACCAGCGTCTCAGCAGCTCTTGGCCAGGCCTTTCCTGAGGGCTCAGCTGAGCCCCGGAATAGGTCACTGAAGTAACTCCTGGGTCAGCCTTCTGGTGACTGTGGCTGCGACCTATAGGAAACCTGTGAGTGGGGAAAACTTCAGGTGCCCCCAAAAGGGCCCTTCTACCCCCATTCTATGAAGGAGAGGTGCCAAGTCAGGTTCCCTCATCCACATGGGCCTGGAGGCTCTGGCTGGGGTGGCTGCTCTGACATCTGCCTGGAAGGTGGAGCCATGGACAGGCTCAGTCCCAGAAGCCACCACATAATGGTCACATTCTGGTCACCAAGCCAGGTAACACCCTCCCCAAAACCCATGGTCCCTCTGGGCTCCCACCTGTCTACTGTTCTTGATGAATACACACTTAAGTTCTTTAAATAAAGAACAGAATCAAATCGACCATGAGTAATCCTAAAACTAATGAGACTCATAAGTCAAACTGAGCATCTTCCCCTCTTGTGTCTTAAACATGTCATTTTCCAGATGAGGGGCAGCTGCCTGGCTGCTCAGCCAGCTGCATGGGGGCCTGGGAAGCAAATACACCGATTGCAGGAGAGGGGTGGGAGGCCATTTGGGCCCTGGCCTCTCCTCCTGCCTACCCTCTCAGTCCTTCTCCACCCTCCCAGACGTTTCTAAATGTGAGTTTTGAGGGGACACTTAGCCACACATAGGAAAGAGATTGTTTGTGACTCTGCTACTAACTCAATCCACGACTTCCTCAAAGACAGCTCCCAGAACCACAGCGTCCCAAGAACGTCATTCCTTGGAATCCTCTTCCTCATGTCTCAGCAGGATTCCTACAGCAGCGTCCTCACGCCACATCTCCCAGCCCCCAGCCCTGCTACCACTGGAAGCCCCGGAAGCCTGGTCCTGCAGCTTCTGATCCTCTGAAGCTCTACTGGGCCCTCTCTCCTCTGCTTCAAACCATTCCCTGGCTCCCCAGTGCCCAGTGATGTTCGGTGCACCCACGGCACAACAGAGTCACCTGGGAGCTTTCAAAACACATCCATACTCGAGCCTTATCCAGATGACAAAAGAGGTCAGAATTTGGGGGCAGGCATCGATCATTTTTTAACGTGCTTAGTTTCAAATATGCTGCCCGAGTTTACAGCCACAGGTGTAAAGAGTAAAGGTGAGAGAAGAAAGGCTCCCCCTTAGAGCAGAATGCCAGTTAATAAGCCCAGAAGGAATCAGAGAATTGGCAAGTCACCATTTGGCAACCACCAATGTTGACGGAGACGAGTCAACAAACGCTAAACCCGCTGGGTGAGAGGTTATCGGGGAATGGGAGATTCACACAGTCCCCAAGTGTCAACCCACAGATTAAACTGTAAATTACAAAGGGGAAAGGACACCTGTACATTAGAGAGGTTGGCTAATCCACCCTAAGCAAGTGTCACCAACAGTGAGGCTATGCTGTGTTACCTGCCTCCTGATGTGAGGACCAAAGGGGAGATGTCATTATCCAGATGGAAGTTTTGCTTGAAGTGTTCATCCTGAATCTAATCTGAAGAATTGAGATTGTGGGCCATTTTAGGAAGGAGTGGCGCAGGAGGTGGCATGCGAGAGAGGAGGTCACAGTGCCCAGGGGAATGTGAGTCCTAGGAACTTGGGGGAAGACATCTTAGGGAAGGCAGTGAACCTCGTAGAATGTGGGCCAGAAGACACAGGCTAGTGTATTTAAATCTCAAAAAGACAGCTCTCTGCTGACCTCAGGGTTATAACTATTGTTATTATTTATTTATTATTATTCCAGAGATACCTTGCCTATCTCAAAAAGGGTGTTTTAGGTTCTGCCTAGGGTGAGTGAGTGTTAAGGTTGTCCAGTTACAAGTCTGGGTCTGCCTTCCCAATCTCAAGATTAGCAGAACCTCACGATAGGTATGGACACTGACTGCCACCTGGGCCTCTCGCCCCTGCCTGCTCTCCTCATGGCCTGACCAGTGAGCCCAGAGGCCCTGCAGAGCTCCAAGGTATGGCCTCCAATCCTCACTGTCCCTGCTATGGCTCCCCTGTGGGAGATGAAATGGGACCTAAACACTTTCCAAAGTCATCCTTTGTTCCCATGCCTATCCTTTTTGCCCCCTGAATTCAGATGCCCCGGATCTGGAAAGAGGGAAGTCTGACACACTCACATCCAAGTCTGGGAGCTCCAGGCCCCCTAGTTCTGTGCCTCAGGTTTCTTTTCTATGTACACCTTTTCCTCTGCATGGATACACTATAGACAAGATGGATATTTTTCTTATATGGACGAGGACGTACGAGGGACTCCATGACCTGTCCCAGAACAGAGGTGCAGAGAGAGTGATGACAATCTAACAGAGTCTGGTGGAGACTGACATGGTGGCTTCATTCCCTGGCATCAAGAAGCCTGCCCACCCTCTCTGCATGAGTGGCTCAGGGCTGGGTGGCGGTAGATGCAGGGGGTTGGACTTCACTCTGGAGATGCAGCAGCCTGCTCTGGCAGAGAGAGCACTGGACAGGGAGTCAGGAGTCTTGGGATCCAGTCCTGGCTCAGCCACTGGCTCACAGAGGGACGGTGAGTGAGTCACTTATCTCCTCTGTTTTCTTTGTCTGTGAGGCGAGAAGGTTGGCTCAGCGGGATAATACCTGCAGGTACTCTCTGGCTTTACATTCTGTGGTCCTGTGATGCCGTGCCAATCCCTCCTGATGGCCTTGCCTTGCCCTCCCTGTGAATTCGAGGATGCTTCAAGCAGGAAGGTCCCCATCCATCCACATCAAACCGGCTGCCTTACTCCTGCCTGGAAGGCTGGGCGCCCTTTGAGAGAAACACAACTTCAGAAGTGCTAACAGGCTATCAGATCTTTCTGGGTGGGTCAGGTGTGGGGGAAGGAAAAGGTTCCTCAATGACACAGAAAACCCCCTGAAGGTCCTCCTCCTCCAGCTCCTTCTTCATGCTTCTTAAAAGGGGTAGATGTTTCCCAACAGCTGCTTAAATACAAGCGGGGCAGATGCTGGTGAGTAAATGGCACTCTGCCTTACTTCTCCAGTAGAAGCAGGGCACACACTGCTTGGCTGCCGGTCTCACCTCTTGTTACAAGAGAGCGCCTGATGATGCTGGTTCCTCTGTGTCCTGCTGTACTGCTCCCTGCCTGTGTTTCTTACCAGCAACTTCTGTATGGCCTAAGCTGTACGCTGGCTTCTCCCTCAGCCTAGCTGCCTGCAAAGCCCCATGAAAATGAGGAAAAGTGTGTCAGTGGAGGAGGGGCCCTGCCAGCCTGCAGTGCTGGGACTGGTGTTGGAGGAAGAAGCCAGCAGGGGACAGCTTGGCACCAAAACCACCTGCAGGCATGAAGAGAAGAAAGGTGTCCCCTTTGGGAGATGCTTTACTTGTCCTAGCAATATTTAGGTAGGCATGTTGTCCCACTTTCCAAAGTAAGCTGCTCATTTCTCATGTTTAGACAAGAGCGAGCAGATTGATAATGCTTCCAACTAAGAATAGGTCTTGGGCTGACAGCTAGCATCAGGCTGTCCTCCTGCTGCTCTGATGTTTCATGCACTGGGAATGTGGTCTTTAAGCTCCAGTGACTGTCAGAAAGGGAAGCCTCCAGCCATACAATCAATCATCCCTCCATCCATTCATCCACCACCCACCCACCCACCAAACCAGCCAACCAACCAGCCAACCACTAACCATCGTCCCATCCATTCATCCAAGTGGTATGTCCAAGACAAAGGCTTATATAAGCGGTGCTTTGATGACACATACTTAACCACAGGCTCTCTATAACAAAAAGCCCTAGCTTATGGCATTTGCCAATTTCCCACAATTTCACGTTACCAATGTGATATCACCAATGTGGAGTTGGGAAAAGATGCACAGTAGCATACTCTCATATAGTATTTCCACTATACAGATACAGTCAACTTTAAGAGCACAGAGAATAGGAAAATGCAGTTAAACAATTAAGAATTCATGCATTTTTAATATTGATTACCTTTGTTTCTAAGATTTTTTCAATTGTTTGTTTATAAATTTAATTTTTAGTCATGGTTGTTCTTAACAACTGGATCACAAAATCCTTGAAAACGTCACAATCCACTCTCCCAAGCCAGTAGGAGCTGGCTCCAGCACAAAGTGTACTGGGCACAAATGAGAAAGTTGTTCTTGACTAGGGGCAGGAGTTGAAAGGGCATCATAAGAGAAATAATGACAGCCCCTCTAAATCTATGCGGGGGGAGAAGACCCTCTAACGTAGCTATGTCTGATGTTCATGGTTTAAAATGACATCCTTAATTCTATTGCATTTGTGTACCCCATATAATCTCAATCCTATTTTGTCTTCCAGGGTTAACAGTTAGCCACTCCCGTCTTCTCAAGCCCCTTCCTTCTCTCAGGCCCTCTGATCCTTGCACCTTCTGGCTCCCCGCCTCCTTTGCTAACTCCTCTTCCTTTTCAGCTCAGTATCTAAGTATGTCAGGACTTGGTCTAGGTCCTCTTTTTGCTATTTATACTCTATGGATTTCCTTCAGTCCTGAGACTTTAAATATCACCGATTTGTCAGGGCTTTCTTATTTTTGACTAAGTGTCATGTGGAAATAACTTCTTAAAAAGTCTAGCAGTGCTAAAAACGTATTTTTTTAAACCAGAGTACCATTTCTACCCCACCCATATCTCCTCAGAAACAATTCCTTTCAATTCCTTAAGTTTCCTTTCACAGTCATATTTCTAAACAATATGCACATCTTGCTAGCCTTTGATGATCAATTTTATATATTATCTGCTAACTTCTTATTATAGTAAATAATGATTTGAGATATTTTATATCTTTCCCTTCCTTCTTACATTTAAAATTTTAAAAAGAGTCTTTAGTAGTGTTTTATTTTATTTTATTTTTTAAGTTGGAGTCCCATTCTGTCATCGAGACTAGAGCTCAGTGGCATGATCATGGCTCACTGTAGCTTTGGCTACAGTGTGAGGAGTGTGAGGCGATCTGCACTCCTCAGTTTCTCAAATAGCTGGCACTACAGGTGTGAGCCATCACACCTGGCCTATGCAAAAAGGACTGCAGAAGGCCACCCTGAACATCCCAAAGGAGAGACCAGAGGGAGGGGAGGTGTCTTGGGGAAGGAGTATCTGCCGGGCCTGCCGTGAAAGTGGCGTGCAATGGCTCAGTGGAAACATGCGCTGCCCATGGAGAGCCCAGCTGGTTTAATTTGTGCACTGGTCAGTTCCCAGATCAAACCACACACTCGTGGTTGGGCTAAAACTCTGAAAAGGGAGGGAGGGATTATAAAAGGAGCCTATAAAGCAAAATGTAATATTCTTTATTAAAATTACAGCTGACATTTTAAAAAGGAAGGAGATGAATGACCTTAGCAACATGGAGAAGGAACTGTCCTGACCCAACCGAGATGACACTGACCAGGGCAAGAAGGTGCTGTAATTTCTTTTTTTTTTTTTGAGTTGGAGTCTCACTCTGTCGCCCAGACTGGAGTGTAGTGGCCGCTCCTGGCCACTGCAGCCTCGACCTGCTGGGCTCCGGCGATCCTTCTGCCTCAGCCAGTCCTTTTTGCAGAAAATGGAGGCTACCATGTGGAAAGAGGGAAGGGGGTGTGACGAATATGGGAAGTCTTTTTCTAAGGAGTCTGTCCTGCCATGAGTGATGGGAGAATCCCCTTCCTAGAAGAAAGCAGAACCTCCAGAGCTGGGACCTGAATGTGCTGGGGGTATGGAGGATCCATTTTCCAATGGGGTTAGTTGTAGAAAGAGAGCAGAAAACAGGCTTAGAAACCCAGAACCTCAGGATTCTCAGGATACCCAGGCCAGGCCATCTGATCTGCCATCTGTAGCTCAATCTTCACCCCATTTTCTTTTTCAAGAGCTTGTGTGGCCTCTGCCAGCACTCCCCAGTGATGTGGCACTCACTGCTTCCCTAAGCATCTCCTTCTCTCTCTGCCTACACTTCAGAGCCATCCGGATGGGCCCCACTGAGCAGGGGTGAGAGAACATTTGAGGGTAACCTCCAATCAGATACGAAGAATTTTATGAGCCAGGGATTGTCATGTCCCAGGAATCTATTAAGCTTGAGGAGAGGACAAATGTGAACACAGGATGTTCATTAAGTGGGGACACAGAGGGAGCATTCCTGCCAGCAGTGCTTACTTCTAGGCCCCCACCCACTCCCTTGGGTGCTTCTCAGTCCTCCTACTTGCCTGGTGCTCTCCCATCTCTCACTGGGATTCTGCGAGGTGGGTGACCCTGGGCCTGTCAGCCCCCTTCCCTCTCGCTCCCCGAGCCCCCTGCTACCATTTTGCTCCTCTGCTGATGATTTGGGCATGGCTTTCACTTATTCACATAAACAGTAAAGATTCAATGAGCATCCTCAACGTGCCCGGCAGCAGGCTCAGGTGGGGGGAGCACAGAGACACCACAGTTCCTGCCAAGGGCTGCACAGTCCAGAGGCAGAATCAGATGCTAAGGAGGCAGAGGGATCACAGGGGTATCTGTGCAACAATAGGTGTAACCCTCTTCACTACTGTGACCCCAGAATCCAGCTGGTCACAACGGCAATACTTGGGAAAGTCGCCTACTGTTTGCAGGGAACAAGGTTCTACTCTTCTTTCCCTTCTCTCCAGACTTGAATCCCTGAAGGTCCCAGTGGCCCATATGCATCTTTGAGTGGCCCTGAACACACTGACAGGCCGTAGGGATGGTGTTCAGCATGGAGGAGCAGGGCCTCGGCCACCTCGGCAGACAGG
>NW_007249737.1:602235-613911 GCF_000164805.1 Carlito syrichta | reverse complement strand
CTCTGTCGCCCAGACTGGAGTGTAGTGGCCGCTCCTGGCCACTGCAGCCTCGACCTGCTGGGCTCCGGCGATCCTTCTGCCTCAGCCAGTCCTTTTTGCAGAAAATGGAGGCTACCATGTGGAAAGAGGGAAGGGGGTGTGACGAATATGGGAAGTCTTTTTCTAAGGAGTCTGTCCTGCCATGAGTGATGGGAGAATCCCCTTCCTAGAAGAAAGCAGAACCTCCAGAGCTGGGACCTGAATGTGCTGGGGGTTTGGAGGATCCATTTTCCAATGGGGTTAGTTGTCTTTCTACAACTATGGTAGGGGTTTGGTAAATATCTATGACAGGCACAAATGAACAGTGCCATAGCTGGAATGTCAACTTGGGCTTCTCCTTCAAAGTGCATGCTGTGTCCACAGAATCCTTCTGACTCCCCCCCCACCCCCGGCAATACGCAACAGGCAACCCCAGAGGAAGCCACATCTTGCATCATCCCTGGCAAGGGAAGATGCCCTTTGCATGTGGCGGGGCGCTTACCCTCTGGAGAGCACCTCACCTGTCTGCCGAGGTGGCCGAAGCCCTGATCCTCCATGCTGAGCGCCAGCCCTACGGCCTGTCAGTGTGTTCGGGGCCAGTCACAGATCCGTATGGGCCACTGGGACCTTCAGGGATTCAAGTCTGGAGAGAAGGGACAGAAGAGTAGGACTTTGTCCCCTACAAACAGTAGGCAACCTTCCCAAGAGTTGCCATTGTGACTGGCCTGGCACCTAGGGGCACACTGGTTTGCAACATCCTGGGCAATGTCACTATGGAGAGGCAGCAGGTCTACATAGGCAGCCAAGGCCTGGGCTCTTGCCCAGGGAAGGGGACCAAGAGACCTGAAAGAAGCAGAGCTGAAGCAAGAAATGCCCAGAGCTGCAGGCCTTTGAGGAGAAAGCACCAAGAGTAGTTCAGAGGAGAGCCAGGGAGGCAGATGCAGAGGAAGGTTGTGGGCAGCTGGACCTGCAGGGGCCAGGCTTCACCAGTGGACACTGAGGTGTGCTTCCAGAACCCCCTTCAGGATGGGGGCCTTGTTCCCCCACAAGTATTGACCACTGATGGCTCAGAGCAGAGTAACCCTGGCTCAAGAGAGCTGCCTTGGCCAAGGCTATGCCCTCACCCCAGCACAGGCCGTGCCTAGGAACTGGACAGGCAAGGGTTGAAGGCCCTGCTCCCAGGTTTCAACCCAGGCTTCTCTGCAAGGCCACCCTGGCTCTGGAGCTCTGTGTGAGATTGGCAGAGGCCTTGTCATGACTGTCTCACAGCACAACTTCGCCCTGTCCAACACTGTTCCCTCCTCCCCCACACAGCACCTCCCAGGAAGCCTCCTGCTCACGAACCTCCATCTTGGGATCTGCTTCCTGGGAACAGCAGAAACCCAGAGCGGGAGAGGCGAGAGTGGTGTGGGATCATAGCACACAATGGATGGGTGCTGGTGAGACGGTGTGAGTCCTCACTGGGAAGTCTCCAAACCTCTAGGGTGGCAAGAGGATCCTGGGGTCCCTGGGGAAGGAGGCTGGGCCAAAGGAGAGAGGTGAAAGGGGAGAGGACACAGAGGAAAGGGAAAAGGAATGACGAAAAAGGGGTTGTCATGACTTCCTGGGTTAATTTTCCTGAAAGGTGGGCCAGAGTAAGATCGAGCCAAGCTTACCATGAAGCTGTCTGCCCGTGACCATGGGCAAGTACTTACATTTTCAGAGCATGTGTTCACTTGGCCCTGAAAGATTACTGACAGTCCTGCTGCTTTCTGCTGCTTGAACAGATGAGGATTACCCATGTCCCTGACGGCAGGCTTTGCAAGCACGGAAAGCCTACAAAACCTGGCGGGCGCTCTCAGCCCTCTGCTTGTGCCTGTGCAAAGCTCCTCTGGGCTTTGGATGGTGCCAGGCTGGGTGTGGGGGTCTTGTCTGCTGTGAGGGAGGGGAGGCTTCCCCTGGATAGACGCCAGGCTCCATCCCTGAGGCAGCTCAGGTGTGGACAAGATAGCCAGGACTCTCCCCTAGAAGGACTTGGGCTGACCGCAGAGCTTTTGCAGAGGCTCAGCTCATGCATCCACCCTGACGCTCCATGTGGCACATGGGATGGGCTGGAGTGCAAGGGAGTGGGGGTTTATATAGGGACTGGAAAGTCTTCTCCTCTGGGTCATCTCACATCCTACTCAGAGTCTTGGGAGGGTGGTAAGCTCAGCTCAAATTCTCCCCAATTCACAGAGATACGCCCACTGGCCAAGGTCATGCAGTGGCCTTGTGTGGACACCGCAGTCCTTGTTCCTTATGGAACTGGTGAGACAGCATCATGGCACTCACACGGAGGCAGCTCTAACGCAGGGCCACACGCTTTGGAGGATTCCAATATGATCATGGATTCATACATGTATCGATGCCCACGGAGACATGTGAACACAAACACGGGGTTGGCAAGAAAGTGAGGGGGAGGGCAATCTTGGGATAGTAGTTGGCACCATTTAGTCAAAAATCAAGCATCTGTCTACCTTTGTTCCTGGATATACAACACAAATTCTTACCTGGTCTGTAAGCAACAAGGACTGGGATGTCCACGCAGGGTTCCTGAGGTAGGTACATGGTTGAAGGCTCTGTGGATTTCTGTCAGTGTGAGAAAGAGATGCACTAGAATGACTGGCTGGTGGGAGCTGGGAGCACGATACAGTAATAAAAGGGAATGACAAATGAATAGAGAGCGGTCCTTACAGTGAGTGGTGGTGGTGGACATGGATCACGAAGCAGAGAGTGTCATTATCTTGCTCCACATGGGGGCCAGGAAGGCTGGCAGGCTCCACGTGGTCCTGCACAGGGGCTCAGGTGCAGGCTGGAGCAAACTCCTAGTCTCAGGAAGGGAGGCTGGAGGGAGTAGGGCGGCTGGCCTTGGAAGAGGAAAAGGCCCTTCCAGCTCTGAGGTTCTGAGGCTGCTAAGTATCTGCATGGTGGGGGCACCTCTGCCCCCTCAGAATGGGGGTGCGAGTAGAGAAGCTCGGGGAGCGGAGCCAGCCCCCATGAAGGCAGCCTCACTTCACTCTAGGTTTTTTGTCCTTTGCAAGCCTCTGCTAGTCTGTTCAACATGCCCTGTGGGGCAGCTTGACCTGGTCTCCCTGGCTGGGGCTTGTGATTCAGCACTTTCCAAAGCACAGCTGGTGGGGGTATGGGTCTGTCTGCCTGGGAAGCCCCAAATGCTCCCAAAGAAGCAGTCACACATGCCAAAAGCTAAGACAAGATTTTAGCTGGCATAGCCACCAGTGGATCATAAGCAGAGGGGAGCCAACCATGGTGACTCACTCTTGTAATCCCAGCACTTTGGGGAGCTGAGGTGGGAGGATTCCTTGAGTCCAGGAGTTGAAGACCAGCCTGAACAACATAGCAAGATCTCATCTCTACAAAAAATAAAAAAAGTAGCTGGGCATAGTGGCATGTGTCTGTAGTCCCAGCTACTTAGGAGGCTTGAAGCAGAAGGATCATCTGAGCCCAGGGGGTTGAGGCTGCAGTGAGCCATGATCATGCCACTGCACTCCAGCCTGGGTAACACAGCGAGAGCCCGATTCAAAAATTAAATAAATGTTAAAAATCATCAGGGGTCTGGGGCTCTTGGGAGGCAGTTGATTCTCTCTGGATTTCAAATATCCCTCCACAGTTTGCCTGCATCCTTCACTTTTATCCAGAATGGCGGTGGTGGGAGGGGGTAGGGAGCTGGGGGGGGTGCTAACAGTAAATTGGGAGTGAGTTTCAGTTTGGATGGTCATAAATTCCAAGTTGGCGAATAATGAGTGGAGGTCTGGGGGTTTTGTATTTGATTTTACCTCCCTGCTCTATGCATGTGTGAATCCTGTTGGATGCATCTGAAACATCTATTGCTCCAAACAGCTAACGCAGGGGTACTACCCAGAGATCTGGTCCAATCCCTGACCACCCCCCCTTGTTTTTACAAATGAAGAAACCAAGGCCTGGAGAGCAAAAAGGTTTATCCAAGGACTCCTGACAGGTTACCTGTGAGCCAAAGTATCCCTGCCTCCACCTCCTGGACACCCCCAGTAAGTCACATGTGAGCTGAGGTAGCCCCTGACCTGCCGGACACACCCAGGATTCTGTAGAGAGATGTGGCTAGCAAAAAATAAGATAGCCCACAAGCAAGCATCTGTTCATCTACTGGACTTAGGGAGATGTGACCAACATATTCCATGAGCCCCCAAATGGCTGTAATTTATTATTTAAAAAATATTTTGGCCAAGCACGGTGGCTCACACCTATAATCTCAGTGCTTTGGTAGGCCAAGGCAGGAGGGCTACTTGAGCCCAGGAGTGCAAGACTAGTCTAGGCAACATAGCAAGACCTCAATTCTACCACAAAAAAAAAAAAATTAGCTGGGCTCAGTGGCATGTGCCTGTAGTCCCAGCTACTTGGGAAGCTGAGGTGGGTGGATCACCTGAACCCAGGAAGTCGAAGTCCATGCTCCTGCCACTGGACACCAGCCTGGGCAACAGAGTGGGACCCTGACTCAAAAAAAAAAAATAAAAGGAATATTTTAATCATCAGAATTCCCTCACATCGTTTCACAGTTTACCAAGCCCTTACACATCTCTTTTCCTTCTACAATACTCCTCTGCAGGAGCTTTTATAACCTATGTCTAGATTTGGGGAAAGAGACGAACTTGCCTTCCAGGTTGCCCATGTAGGGAGGGCAGATCATGGACTCAAAGGTAGGCCCCTGTCTCTGGTGTGGGGCTTTCCCCACTGCCCCTCCTGCTTGCTTGGAAATGTCTGCTCCCTGCCTCACTCCAGATTTAGCCTAACCTCTGGGCCTCACATATTAAGATGAGCCAGGAAGTGTTACAATGAGCAGAGCTTTGGTCTTTAGATAAAGCAGGTGGCAAGTTACAGCTGCCCTTACTACCCTAGCCTACAAACTCCTGGTGTGCCTCGGTTGGGTGCCCACCGAACCAACATGCCGCTGTTCGTCAGCTTGATGAGATGCCATTGAAGAGGCTGTAGTCTGTTTGCCTTGACACACATAGAATAAATCTCCTCAATAAGGCTGCACACTTTCCAAAAGGACATTATCATTTGTAGGGTGGACTTTGTGTACACACAAAAGATGCCAACATCTGAGAAACGAAAGCAAGGAAGTTACTATTATTAGATGACTTTTATTTAGAGAACTAGGGCACCCATTGGGAAAGCTGAGGTCGCAGAACTGACAGCCTAGATTGTGTTTTCTTTTCCTTTTTTTTTTGAGCTGAGGTCTCACTCTGTTGCCCAGGCTGGAGGGAAGTAGTATGATCACAGCTCACTGCGGCCTCAACCTCCTGGGTCCAGGCGATCCTTTCACCTCAGTCTCCTGAGTAGCTGGGACTATAGGTGTGTACCACCACATCCAGCTAATTTATTTTATTATTTATTTTTGTAGAGACAAGTTCTGGCTATGTTGCCCAGGCTGGTCTTGAACTCCTGGTCTCAATCGTCCTGCCTCAGCCTCCCAAAGTGCTGGGATTATAGGTGTGAGCCACTGTACCCAGCTAGATGATGTTTTCTTATGAGTGATGTCCACCATGGCCAGCCAGGAGCTATAAAATATCCAGTATGATACCTAGAATTGGGGAGAAGGCATAGCGATTAAAAATGTACAGCATGTATTACAAAAGCAACTAGGCTGGTCCAGTGGCTCTCGCCTGTAATCCCTGTGCTTTAGAAGGCCAGAGCTGGAGGATCCTTTGAAGCAAGACCAGCCTTGGGCAACATAGCAAGACCCTGTCTCTACTAAAAATTTAAAACAATTGTTTAAAGTAATTAATATTCACTGTGGAAAATACAGAAATAGATACAGATGAAGATAAAAAGCACCTTGGTCCTAGCACCCAGAAGTGTTATCTTTCCAGATTTCTGTCCTCCTCATATGTGCAGGAATATACTTGACAGCGGATGTTTTCATGAAGCAAACAGCCTAGCACAGCTCTCATGCTTACATTACACTGATGGTGACAGAGCCCTCTCGAGAGTCAGCACTCACAACCTGTCACAAAGCTGCTTGTGGTAAAGCACAGGGACACATGCTGCTGGGTCAGTTGGGCCGGGTCAGTTGGGCCAGGTTTCCTGTGCAGTGGTATTTTGCTGTTCCCTATGGGGCTGGAAGGTCAAGGCCACTGGTGACAGAGGGAAGCTCCTGAGGAGGTGAACTCCAAAGTTAATGAGGGGATGTTGTTTGGCTTTTGCCCATTTTGCCTGACCAGTTTATTGTTTTTTTTCCCTTGCAATAACAAAATATGCACATAGTTATAGAAACACTTTAATTATTGAAATTATGGCGGAAAAATACCTTTGTTATTGTGAGTCTAAAATTCTCTAGGCTTTAACCCATTTTTTCCCCACTGAAATGACCTTTTAAAAACAATGTAGTTTCAAACACATGATTTCTTTAGGTGTTGAACTAATGAAATATAGCAGGATAGACTCTCTTTTTATTTTATTATCATTATTATGATTTTTGTAGAGACAGGGTCTCACTATGTTGTCCAGGCTGGTTTTGAACTCCTAGCTTCAAGTGATCTTCCTGCCTCTCTTTCAACACATATGTGTGGTATGTATACATCTCTATATATACCATACATATGTGTACACTTGTATACATACACACTTACATATATAATTTAAAATTAGGATCATACTGAACATATAATCTTATATTTTGCATTCATTACTTAACAGCACATTGTTAGCATTTCCTGAGGCATTAAATATTCTTTAAAAATAGGATTTTTAATGCCCAAAGTGTTCCATTATATGAACATGATGCACATTATATATCCACTTCTCTCTTCAGCATTTTAAGTTGCTTCCCATTCTTTCCTATTATAAAAAAAGCTGGGATAAACATGTAGTATATGACTCTGTCCACATCTCTCATATTTTCTTATAGCAAACTTCAGAAATGGAATGATGTCCATGAATATTCTTAATAGCACACACAAATCCCCCAATGCAATAGTTGGCACCAGCAGGCATTCAGTAATTGGCAGCCATAAATAGGAAACCAAGTGAGCAAGGGAACAGGCTGATTCTGTCCCAACAGAGGGCCAGGAGGGAAATGTGCTGCACGTGGCCAGGGGATGTCGTAGCTTGGCAGTCTGGGGGGTAAGAGGATGAGGAGGCTGGGTTGTTTGTGCTCCCCAGCATAGACCAGCCACCAGTACCTAGAATGGGTGCTAGACTCTCTGCTTTGAGCCAAACACAATGATACTACCCTCCCTGCTGGCTCTTGGACACACACTCCCTTTGGCCCTGAGACCCCCTGTGGGCATACTGAGCTTAATCATGGGAGGGCTTTGGGTAACACCCATTACACTCCTGATTCAGAACCTCCATGTAGCCAAAAACTGTGGTCACAGAATGCACAATAAGAATCACTGTTTTTTCAAAGATTATTTATTAGCTATTCTCACTCATGATGAAAATATATAAAAAAGTAAATGAAACGGAAACAAAGATGAAAATGCTACCACATTTCTCCCCCAAGGACTTCAGTTGGACCATATGAAAGGGACCACCAGGGATTTCGTGTCTGCAGCTCACTTATAGGAGCCCCTATCAAAAAAAAAAGAGAAAGAAATGACACTATAATTTCTGCTAAGGTACAGGGGCTGATGTGGTACAATAGTAGTGAGGATGACTTTTTTAAACAAAGAAACCCGAATGCTTAAAAGCCCATGAGTGACACCCTTCCTGAGCCCACACAGTCACATTCAAGAACTTCTGGGCTGCTCCTGGGAATGAGTCTTCCCAGTCCAGACAATTCTTCTACGTGTCATTGCGGGCAGCCAATCTCTGTTCTCTAATAGTGGGTTTGTTCTCTGAGTGCTGTCTGGTTGCTTGAGTTGGCTTGGATGAATGAGGGTCAGTGGGGGATCTGTGACAGAGCTGGGAGATAAAAGCTGTGAAGGCTACAATAATGAGACTGCTTTTCTTGCATGGGCCCCAGCTGGCCCTGAAGGCCGTCTCCAGAGAGGAGCAACCTTTCACCCTACGCCAGATGCATCAGGAGAACAAGCTCACAGCCCCCTGGGTAAGGATGTGGAGGGCCAGCATTCATCCTGATGCTTCAGCTCAGGGCTGGTTGTTAAAATCCTGGCTTTCTTGCCTAGGGTTCACCGGGAACTACAGTAGTCCTGTTTATTCTTTCGCACAAATGGAAGCCTGCCAATTTAAATTAAATGTATAATGGTCCAAGAAAGGCCATTCTTAGAAGGATTTCCATTCCTTGGGGGTGGACGGCAAGGGGCACCATTTTCTTTCCTTCCTTCTCTTCAAGTGCTTGCTGTCCAGCCCACTGGAATGTGATTGTGTTATTGTCCTTCATGACGCCTTAGTCCCCTGGAGGAAGAAGGTCCCGAGCACCCAACACACAGGCCAGTCCTCAGTGGGTGGCCAGAACAGTGTCCAGCAGGCGGGAGCTCTTCAGCACCTTGGTCACAGAGAATGGCCCCATAGTGTCTCCCTAGCAGTTCTCACATTGCCCCGGGGTCTGTCTTGAGGAGCCCCTGTCTTTCTTCTAGATCCAGAGGCACCAGGAGCAAGGTGGGAGAGAACGTGCCTAGTCCTCCAGAATAGGGGTGTTGCAGTTCCCGTGGTAGATCTTGACGTGGCCCTCGCACCGGAAGTAGGCCTCGAAGACGTCACTGTAGCCGTGGTCCCTCCACCAGGTGCAGAGCTGCCGGTTCCAGGTACAGTCCAGCACGTGGAAGAGTTCGGGGTGCTCCATGCCGATCATGGTGAAGAAGTCCTGGTCCCCGAGGTGGCCGCGGAAGTGGTACTTGTCGGTCAGCTGCTGCACCTGTGCCGGTTCCAGCAGGCGGCCATAGAGTGGAGACTGGCGCATGGCCTCCAGGTCCAACAGCATTACCCCGCTGTTGAAGCCAGGAAGCCCCTCGGGAAGCGGGCCCCCAACCTTGGTCTTGGGGTTCTCATGGCGGAACTGCCAGAATGTGTGCCTGCAAAGAGAGAGACAGAGAGCAGAGTTAGCCCAGGGCGTGGGGGTGACATGGCTTCCTGGCCTTGTTGTTCTGGATGTCTCCACTGCCCTGCAGGGAAATACCGTTTGCACCTCAGTTTTGCAGCCACAAAACCCGGGACATTCTGAGGCTTGGAGTCCTCACCATGCCACCAGCGCACGGTGGGGCTGGGACCTGAAGCCAGGTCTCTAGGCTCCGAGCCTGGCGTTCTTTCCACCACCCTCTGCTACCTCAGGATGACGACCATGAGGTCATCATGATCATGATTGTCATCATCACCCTCATCACAGCTGACATGTCGACCTAGGACGTCCCAGGCACCATTCTAGATCAGGCTATTTACTTCTCACAAAACCCCAAAAAGATAGGTGCTTCTATGAGATGATACACGATTTCACAGCTGAGAAAATGGACGCATAGAGAGGTTAAGTAATTTGCCCAAAGCACACAGTTAGTAAGCAGCAGAAGCAGGAACTGACCCCAGACATTTGGCTCCAAAGCTCACATTCTTAAGATAGCAACAACCTAGATAGAATGTTCTACCCCTTTGTGTCTGACATCTTGAAAAGGAGACGGGAGAGAGAAGCGGGGAAAGTAATCCTGAAGAATGACCTGGTCAAGACACAGGAAGTTGAAGCTAGGTTGAAACGAACCCATTTTCTGCTTTACAGTAAGCCTCATTATTGAGACACCAAGTCTCGCATTTCTAGAAAGGCTGGGCAGGGGCAGGGGCTAGGGCTGGAGACAGCTCAGGGCACATGCCATGGGTTAGGGTGAAAGGCAGCTGCAGAAAAACCAAGTTGGGTGATGACTGTTTAGAGGGAATGTCACCTCAATTCCTATTTCTCCCTAGACAGATTTAGAAACTAGTCTAAGTTCATAGTTAATGGGGTGTCAGAGCCAGAGCGACCCTTATAGGTCCTCTATACAAATGCTTCCATTTGGAGGAGGGAAGAAAACTCTAGAAACTTCCCTGTGAGTGACAGGGTTTAAAGCGCTTGTCACTCTGTCCTCCCACCTCCTTAATGTCAAAGTCTTGTGTGTGCTGCAAGGGGGGGCAGGCAGAGGCGCCCGAGCCCACATCCACAGAGACGAGGTCACAGCAGAAATGCCTGTGACCTGGAGGAAGGAGGCACACTGGAAGACCCGTGTCGTGGTGGGGCAGGTAAAGAGCGGGTCCTTCAGGCAGGCAGTGCATCATGGCAGCACCAACTCTTCTTCCTAGCCTGGAGGAGATAACTTTCAGGACCCTTGAGAATACTGTCCTAGCTTGCCACAGGATGGGATCTGTGTGGTGAAGTGGAAGGTGCTGGGGGAATAAAGCCAGAGACCCGGTCCAAGGCGGCCCACAGCGGGTCCATTTTCCAGTCCCAGCACATTTCTCTGTGTCTGGGAATGTGTCCAGGAAGCCCTCAAGCCTTCCTTGAGGGCTCACATATCACAAAGGGCACCGAGAGTTTGATCCCAGCGAGGGAAAAGCATTCCCTTTGGACATTCTTACTGGAGGAGCCCACCGGTGCATTGAGTTTCACCATGGCTGGCCTACGAGTGGGAAAGAGTCCTGGCGCCTGTGGGTGATAACAACCTTGGCAAAAATAAGCTTCTCAAGCAAACTGAGATCTGTCATCTTTCTAGCCATAAAACCCAGCAGTGATGGGGTCACACAGGGTTGGGATGCAGTGTGGCAACTGTCGTCACTTTACCCTATTTTTTTTACCAGAGGCTAATTTCAGGACCAGGCTATAAATCAGCTAAAATCCTACCAGATGGACCAGGGCACTAATCATGGTGGGGGAGGGACCCTCTGCCTAGGGGGCAGGTGCTTTACCACCAAGGTGCTCGATTTGCCCTTCGAGGTGTGGGAATGGAACATTTACCAGGGAGGAGGACAGACCCGGGGGGAGGGAGGACACAAGGAGCAGGGAGGCAGAGTCTGTGCCCATGGAGGTCCTGGACCGCCACACGCTCCATGGAACCCACAGGTCCATCTATCTTTCCCCGCCTCCTCTCTTCCTCCCCAGAGGACTTGGGAGAGGAAAGCTCTCCCGGCTACGAGTGTTGCCTCCTGATCCCGCAGCACCTCACAGGGCACTGGCATGGCGGGGCTGTAAGCAAGATGACCGGGCCAACAAGAACAATGGAAAGGCAGGTGTGGGTCGGACCATGCAACTGTCAACTTTAGGTGTAACCAGAGAGTAGGACACTGTGAGGACACAACACTGCAGTTGCTGAGGCTGCATTTCATGGGCTTAAGTGAGGAGCAGGAACTACTGAGCATGCTCGGATGTCTTCAAAGTGCTTCTCTCTCTAGCGAGCAGGGAGGAGAGAGGCCATCCACAGCCCTCGGTGCCCGTACCAACCTTGGCAGGAAGGCTCCTAAACCTTCCCTGATCAGGCACAGAACTTGCAGGCTCAGGAGATGGGAGTGGGGGAGGGATAGAGAAGGGGAGAGAATATCCTTCCAGGAGGAGATCATAGTCCAGGTGGCTGCTTGGGAATGTGATACCCACTACCACCACTCTATCAGGACGAAGAGGCACTTCATAATAAGGAGCCACAAAGAAGCTGGGCTTGATGGCTCAGCCTGTAATCCCACGCCTTGGGAGGCTGAGGTGAGTGGACTGCCTGAGCCCGTGGGTTCAACACC
>NW_007249737.1:510419-602000 GCF_000164805.1 Carlito syrichta | reverse complement strand
GAGTGAGACTCCAACTCAAAAAAAAAAAAAAAAGCCACAAAGAGCGGGTCTGGGGCATCAGCAGGAGAAGCTGAGAAGGGACAGGAATGGAAACATGAGCTGCCCACTGTGTCCACTGGACCAGAAGCACTGCCCGAAGAGATTCTCTAAGCACAGTGATTCTCTAAGCACAAGACTTCTGGGGGCCCTGGATCACATTGCTCCTACCATCACCAAATAAACCTAGAAAACAGGGTCCCTTGGGGGGAATGATGGGTTTCTCCTGCTTCTGTGTCAGCTGGTTCTTGTGGAGGAAATGCATCAGCCTCGGGGCAGAGAGAATGGCACATGACAAGGATGAGAGCTTATGCAAGGAGTTCTCATCCCATGGTAAGATGGCCTCACCAGGTGGGCCACCAACTCTGCACATGCCATGGCGCAGCACAGGTTAAAAAGTCCTCTTACAATCTTCACCTTAGCACCCTCTCCCTCTGTACAGGGACATTATTCCCTGCGTTTTAACGGAGAAGAAACAGAGGTCCTCAGTTCATCATGGGCAAGGCTTCTGATCTCTCTAAGGTCTCTTTTATCCGATTGCCTCAGATTTCATGGGCTAATGTTCCAAGAAGCAGCTCTTGGATTTCAATCTTACTTCTGAAGTTGACTGGCACACAGCCAAGGGCACAGGGGACCAGGCCATTGGGTGACGCAGGCACCTCCAACACATCACTAACTTGGAGGTAAGACCGGAGGCCACTCTGAGGCAGGGCAGTGAGTGTCCTAGACCCTTGTCCCTTCCTCACGGGGAGCTGATGCTGACCAAATATATTCATGGGTACTGCCAGTGCCCTGTGCAGAGGCTGCAGGAAACCTCTATAAATGCCGGTGTCTGGTTCTGAGTCCTGGAGCTTCCACAAGTTTCTCTGATTGACCTCACATGCCTACAACTAAGTCACTTTGCCCAAATTGTATGGATTTGGCCTGTGTAGAGTCTTGTTCCTAACCTCCATGGTCACCTGGAGACACATACCAGAGGGGATATGGCTTTTTCTCCCCTTTAGAAATAATTTCAACTGGAAAGCAAGCCCCCACAGACAACCCATTGTAAATACTGGATCTTTTCAGAAGTCAATGAGGCCCACTGGAAAAATATAAATTAAGGGCCTTCAAGTACATTCTTCTGGTAATGAATGATGAATTTTCTAAAATTTTTATATTGGATATGTCTTAATTTACAATCATAAAATAGACTATTAAAAACTAGTGAACTAGTTAACATGATTAAAATCCACCTTAATGGAACAGGGTTTTTGAAATAATTTGGAAAGCAAAGTCACTTCCTCCCTTCAGGCCCTTCCCTGATGATCACGGCCAAGGTCATTCCAATAAGGGCTTTCAACTAGAGACCCTGGGCAGAGACTCTAAAGCTTTCGTTCCCCAGAAGAGAACACACATCGCCACAAATGATCCCTTCATCCTCCTCCCACTACCCCAAATCACAGACACTTTCGTCTCCGACTCCTCAGGACTTTTTCTCCTGACTTGGCCTTTCTCAGCTCCTTGGGCTGAGAGTCCTCCTCTGTCACTTCCAAGAGGAAAGAAACAAGGATGGGACCACACTGAGCCCAGGCAGCTGCATGAGGCGCCACAGGAAGGATCTAGAAGCCTGTGTGGACCCAGGTGAAGTGCAAGCTTAGGCTGTCAGGCAGAGAAGGCTCTATTTTCGATCCGAAATCCATAAGGACAGCCCCGTGTGCAGCACGTTGCCTCCCTGAGGCTCACCCCTGGAGTGATCTTCAGCCTTGAGAGCAGTCACTAAGGAGCAAACAAGGCCGGGCCTCTTCCCGGAGGAAGCGCACCGTCTGGATGCTGCATAATCAGTGACGGCCAGAATCAGGAAACGGTAATTCCTTTTTGCCCATGTGTATGCAACAGGCCTGGCTTGCTCTTGTTTGACTTGGAAGGGACCCTGTTTTCCAGTCATCCGAGATGAAAGGCTAGAAACAAAGGCCCAACATCTCATCCACCCCAGGCCCTGTGGATGACCTGGGGGACAGTTCTGGCCCAGAGGCTCTCTGGACACCCTGCAACCTGGCTGGACAATGAGGGCTAATTTCAGGCCAATAACACTGTGTTGGTCCTACCTGGAGCTGAACTCTGAGACAGGCTTGGACCCCTCAGTCAGTTAGAGGGACCATTGCCCTGTGGTGTCAAGCCGGAGAGGGCATGGACTCCCTGGAGTTGTGGGGCCACCCTCAAAACTTTACAGTGCCCATCTAGCTAGGGCATTTCTTACTACCAAAAGTCACAATTAATCTTTATTAGGACCTCATGATAGCAAGGCCTGAAGCAGGCTTAGGCCCTCAGCTCTGCTGAACAGAGAAGGCAAGAAATGTCCCCAGAGTCACACAGGCTACTGGTGGTAGGAACAAACTATAGCCTACTAGAGCCTGAAGACATGTAGAGACTTCTAGTTCATGTTCCCATTTTACAGATGAGAAGTTGAAGTTCAAGGATTGTCCTGTCCAGAGTCATACTGCAGAGAGGGGAACCCCACACTTCCAGGCAAATCATTTGAGTTTTTCCACAAATGCCTCTGCCCAGAAAAGGCAACTGCTCCTACCCACTCCCAAAATAAGCCCTGTGGCGAGGTGAGGCAGTACCACCCAGATAACGCCAGCCTTCTGGGAGGCACAGAGTGCTGTCCCTTCTGGTGAGATGACCTCCTCCAAGCTCACCATGCTCACTGCAGGAAGGGGAACTGGTATTCAAATGACTGATGGGTCTTGAGTGGGCCAAGACAAGGTCCTAGAGACAAGGGCAAGCATGTGGTAGGCATGTGCTTGCCGTTGTCTCTAGGACCTTAGAAGAAACACGTGTCTGGCCCTTTTGCAGGCCAGCAACTGGGTTTCCAAGTCATGAAATCCCCAGGACTCTGAAAGGGCCTGTGACAGCATCCCCAGAACCAGGCAGGGCCCTCTGCTTCACAGGCTGAGAGGGCACTCGGGGTCAGCAGAGGAGGGGACGCGACAGGTACCCTGCAAGGAAGACACTGCAGAGGATTTCCTCCAGGCCCTCCTAGTGGAGGCCAGGGAAGGGAATAGGTGAAGTCATCTATGGAGAAAGGGGAGCCAGGCACAAATGAGGGTTTGAGAAGGACAGACTTAATTTACAAAGGCCCCTGGGTAAGACAATCAGGAGTCAACAACAATGACTTCAACAACAATGACTAAAAGGATCTGAGGGCTGCTCGGAGTCAGGTCACTCAGGGATTGATAACAGAATGCCTCACTCACCTCTATGTCTTGAGGGCCTCGCCTGGGCATGTGATTCACAGAAGGCCCTTCAGAGCTGTTAGTTTCAGATGCATGGGTTAATGAATGAAGCCAAAGTCCCCACCCTTCCACAAGGAGCCGGGCCTCTACCTCTGCGCAGCCCCCTGGCATCTCTGCACCGCCTGCCCCTGCCTGAGAGAATGGGGGGTTCAGGGAAGTGAGATGGCCCAGAGGAAGTCTCAGGGTTCAAAGAAGTGAGGACGGAGGCAAGGTGTGCTGAGCAGGTGGGTGTCGCATTAGTCAGGACAGTATCACCCACCCCAGAGCCCCCAGTTCCAGAAGGCAAGGAAACCTATGCAGGGTCACTGAGCAGACTGTGTTGCACATGCTCCCAAAATCTGTGCTGCTTTGAGCTATGCCACACTGGGGCCTTCAGTTGGGGAAGGGACAGCTGTGACAAGGCACTGGGGTAGCTAGTTGATGAGCCAAGCTTTCTAGAAAGCCACCTCTGTCACAACCTGGATGGTGGACCCTCACTTTTACCTCCAAGACCACAGAGCTCTCTGTATTGGTTTCCTAGGGCTGCCATAACCAAGCACCAAAGACTCAACAGTTAAACAACAGAGCTGTATTCTCTCACTATTCTGGGGGCTAGAAACCCAAGGTCAAGGTGCTGGCAGGGTGGCCTTTGAGGGCTGAGAGGGAGGAGCTGTTCCACGCTGCTCCCCTGGCTTCTGGTGGTATGTTGGCAGTCTTTGGTGCTCCTTGTGGAAGCATCACCCCAATGTCTACCTTCATCCTCACATGGCATTCTTCCTGTGGGCACATGTCTCTGTGTCCAAATATCCTCCTTCTATAAAGACACCAGTCATATTGGATCAGGGGCCCACTCTGTGCCATTATAACCTCATCTTAACTAGTTACATCTCCAACTATTTCCCAAAAAGGTCACCTTCTGAAGTCCTGGGAGTCAGGACTGTAGCATATAAATTTTGGGGGACACAATTCAGCCCAGAAAACTCTCCAACAACGATGATGGGGAAAAACACCACAGTTCATCTTGTTCTCACTGTCCACAGACTCAAGGACATCTGTGGGGTCCAGACCTGCCCTTGGCAAATTCTCTGGCCCCTGCTGCTTCCAGTGGGCTGAGAGAGAATAACACTTAGCACTGCGTGGGCACCTGAACAGGAACAAACAGACACAGAAGACAGATGGCACCTCGGTACAAAGAGAGGTCAGAAAGAAGGGTATTTTATAAAGAGGGAGAGCTAGTCGGGCTCGGTGGCTGAGCCTGTAATCCCAGCACTTTGGGAAGCCGAGATGAGTAAATTACCTGAGCCTGGGTGTTCAAGACCAGCCTGGGCAACTTGGCAAGACCTTATCTCTACAATAAAAAATAGCCAGGTGTGGTAGTGTGTGTCTGTAGTTTCAGCTAATCGGAAGGCTGAGGCAGAAGGATCACTGGAGCCTAGAAGTCCGATGCTGGGGTGGCCATGAGCATGTGTGCCACTGCACTCCAGCTTGGGCAAAGGAGTGAGACTCCAACTCAAAAAATAAAAATAAAAAAATAAAAAAAAATAAAGAGGGAGAGCTAAGCGTGTCTGTGTTTTGAGGGAAAGGAATGTGTGTGCCAGAGAAGGCTAGATTGAAGAGGGAGAAAGTACGGGGTGGGAGGCAGGGGGTGGGGAGGGGGAGGCAGGCTGGGTTCTTCGAGGAATGGTTGTGATAATAACTAATATTTGGTGAGTACTAACTACGCCCGGGCCCAGTCTTAAGTCCTTATATATATTAACTCTCATGTTTGTAACAAGTCAATGAGGTAAGTACTCGTATCTCTACCTGATAAATAAGGCCCCTGTGTCAGGGAGCTATAGAACATTTGCCCAAGACCAGGAAGGGGAGAGGAGCCCGGTCTGGCAGGAGGTTGGCCAAGATGACAGCAACCCTGGGGTGCGTATGAGGGCAGAGGAGGGACAGAAGTGAGAAAGGACAGAAGTGAAGAGGGACAGCGGTTCTGAGGTGGAGGCCAGGGAAGGGAAGAGGTGAAGTCATCTATGGAGAAAGGGGAGCCAGGCGCAAATGAGCATTTGAGAAGGACAGACTTAATTTACAAAGGCCCCTGGGCAAGACAATCAGGAATCAACAATGACTAAAAGGATCTGTGTGCTGCTGGGAGTCAGGTCACTCAGGGATTGATAATGGAATGTCTCACTCACCTCTATGTCTTGAGGGCCTTGTATGGGCATGTGATTCACAGAAGGCCCTTCAGAGCTGTTAGTTTCAGATGTGTGGATTAATGAGTGAAGGAAAAAATAAGAGACTCTAAAAGTAGATGGCAGGAATTTACAAGAGGAGAATGCTGAATGAAGGTGGTGGAACGATAATTCAGAGGCAGATGGGGAAAAGAATGTGCCCTGCGCCCAGTGAACTGGGAGCCGTGGAGGGTCTTCACTAGAGGGCTCCCTTAAGGTGAGGATGGAGAAAGTAAGGCCCGAAAGTTGCCCCACATACCCAGGAATCTTGGTCTGTGATGAGATGCTCAATGAGACAAAGGTTGGGAATGAAGGGACTGGGATGATGACCTGACCAGGATGTCTGTAGCTCTCTGGTCAATACCCTCCTCACACTGGCCCCAGGAGACCCCCACCCACCCAGACTCCAGTCCTGGGTCCTGGACATCACTGCCAGGAAGCAGCTAAATTCTGTTGGGAGCCCCAGGACCCAACCAAGAGACAAAAGAGCTGCAGCCAGGGCTGGGGAGGACTCGCGTGCACCTGGCCTGGCCTGGCCTGGACAGTCAGCCCCAATTCAGATCCACGACCCTGTCCTTTCCTTGAATTTAGGAGGGACCTTCACCCTGTCCTTTCCTTGAATTTAGGAGGGACCTTCATTGAAGCCAGAGAGAGTCACCTTCAGAACTGACTTACCTCCCCTGACAGCCTCATAGCACTAGAGGTCACAGGAGAGACATGGTGGGGTGTTTCCAGGACAGTGAACAGACGTGTGTGGTAAGGGTGGTAGGGAGGGGTATGTGTGGAATTTAACCTTGCGTCCCCAGTTAAACTCAGTCTGCACCAGCGCCCTTCATCCTCCCGGAAGGGGGTGTTCCCACCTGGGAGCCAGAGGCTGTGGAGACTATCTGGCATGTCTCACCCAGGCACACAGTACTGTGACCCCTGGCCACAAGGGCAACCAAGCAACAGTAAGATGTGTTGCTTGTCAAGACCAGGAGAAACGGGAATGCCCTCCCATTCCACCTAAGTTGATCCCCACTGCTGATTGTCCCTGACCACTGTCCTACACATTTTTGGCATGGGTCTCAGTCACAGTAAAAAATAGCAATTGGCCCACTGACACAAACATGGCGATGGCCAGGCTCTGCCTGCAGAAGCCTGTCATGGGGACAGCCAGTCTCAGATGTCATTGTACCTAGGGCCCACCTGGGATCTCGTCAGATACTTGCTGCATTACTGACAAACTCCCAGGGAACATTGATGCTGCTGGTCCAAGGATCATACTAAAAATAATAATAATAATAATAAATGTTTTTATTATTCTTATAAAGAGATGAAAACCACAAGTAGCCATGACGTTTTTGTATCCTGAAAATGGCCATAAAATAGGTGGCACAGTCATTTGCAAATTATATACACATTCCAGGCGAATACTTGTCCTGGGAGGCAGTGCCCAGCCCTGACCCCCTCCACTCCCAAGGATGAGTGATCAGTGGGGGGAAAGCAGGGCATATGTCAGATTTCTATAGGCTTGAAGCAAGTCCCAGAGCACCTAGGGGTCGAAGAAGGCAGGTTCTGAGGGCAGATAGTCCAAGGCCGGGTTCATATCCTGGTCCTCTGCTTACTACCCTGGAAAAGGTACTGAAACTCTCTGGACTTCAGGCTTCTTGACTATAAGCATGGTTGCTGAGAGGATTTTGTGGGATAATGAAAGTAAAATGCTCAACATATTCAGAGGAGGTAAGGAAAGCCACGGACACATGCAAGTCTAGCAAAAAGCAGTGTGGATTCTCTCATACCAAACACACAAGCTTCCCCTGTTGCCTACAACAGGCAGTGGGCCCTGAACCTGGTCCCCTGGTTCTGTACTCACCAGCAGGGTGACCTTGGGCAAGTCACTTCCCCTCTTTGGTCTCGGTTCTCAAACCTGTTAAATGCACTAATCAGCCTAGGGATCCTCCTCAGTACTGAAAGCCTTTGGTTCTATGCCAGGACTAGGATTTCCCAGGAAGCTTCTGGGGGTGGCCATCAAGGGAACGTAATGATTGCTGAACTCCAATGACTGACCTCTCTTTCAGTGTGTCACCAGTGTGAGTACTACATGGATTCGTTGTTGTTACTTGCTTTTGTTTCACTCACTTCCATGTACTGACAAAGCCTCATGGTTTCCCCAGAGTGGGGTATCTGGGTGATTTTCAATTGTAAGTGCTTAGGCAACTTGCTGTGCACATCAAGGGTCAGTGCACAGGGCAATCACTGTTCTTACTTGTTTATGCTGAATCCTTCTCAGTTTTGTCCTATTTGGGTGCATGGTGGATTCAGATGTCAGGAAACAGGGGTGGATCAGTCTTAGCTTTCCGTCCCCACACCCACCCCGTGGTCTCATTGGAGGGTGGCAGACACCTGCCTATCTTCTCTCTCCTTCTGGTGCTGCTGTCTGAGCAGCTGTGTGGAGAAGAAGGGAGAAATAGGCATGACAGGAAAAGTTCCCTGTGTCCCCAGAACTCTAATCCCTCAGTCATTTCAACATAAAAACAAGAAATCTTGTGGAACTGGGAATCCAGCAGAAAGAAAATGGGGGACTCAGAAAAAATACCTCTCTAAACCCGCCCTCAGCCACGGGGGCACAATCCCTCCCAGCTTCCCATCACCAACAGCAGCAACATGGCTGTTGGACACCTTTTCTTCCCTAGGTGACAGGTGGCACAGACACTAGGCCTCAGCCAGGAGGCCCAGTTCACCCCTGTGAGGCAAAGTAGCAAACATAAGAGGCTGTGTTTGCTCATTTCTGCTTGCCAGCATAATTTCACAAAGCCTCAGACTTGCTCCCAAGGGATGTTTCAAAGACAAAACAGGATAGAGCACATGAGCCCCCAACCCCCCACGTCTCTCTCTGAGTCACTATATTCCTTTAAGATGAATGACCCTAGTCCTTGCCTTTTCCTAACATAACACAAGTTCTGCTGGGCTCAGTGATTATGCCTCTGCTGTCTACAGCCAGATGTACTCCTGTACCCAAACCTTAATGCGATTTTGCACGTTCTAACCTCCACCGCCTACATCTCAGCTGTGAGCTGAAGCATTGCTTCGGAGCAGTCTGGTGAACTTCTCTGAAAGGCTTTTCCCAGTTCTAGTCTTCAGGCTCTAGTCCTCAGTAAACTTCTGTAGACCAAACACTGTGCCGGAAATACCAAGGAGAAGGAGAAGAATGGCTGCCCCACTCAGGAGGCAGCACTCAGCTATACGAACATGATCTCAATTCCTCAAGACAACCATCTGTGGTCACTATTATTTCCAGTTTACAGATGAGGAAATGGAGGTCCAGAGAAGTTAAATGATATGTTAAACACAGCCCTCCTGTGAGCCTAAGCCCAGGGATCAGGCTGCAGGGGTGGGGGGGATGTGCCCTCCATGCTCTGCCTTTTGCTCTATAAGAGCCCATTAATCGGAGAGCAGAGAGCCTAGCAGGGAGGAGAGAGCCTCAACCTCCTGTGCCCTCACTAAGTTCAGAGTTGGAGTGAGAAATAACATCAGAGAATGGATTTGCAGATGGCTTTGGTCCCTGGGAAGGTCTGGCTGGTATGGCAGGAAACAGGATATGGGGTCTGAATTTCATCAGGCCTGTTCAACCACCAAGCAGGCCCGGGGTGAGGATGGGAGGACAGTAGAGGTTGTCCACCATGCTCCTGCCTCAGGTGCACTTGGATGCAGGACACCTAGTTCTTAGAACCCTGGTCCTAGACCCAAAATCTTATAGCTGAAAATACCTACAGGGATCACCCTGGAAAACATCATGGAAGCAACTCAGGCAAGGTCACCCAGCCAGGATCCAACAGCTCACCCTTGCTAGGGCATCACACAACTGCTGTGGCCTTTCACATCAGTGAGGTGGCAGCCCCAGCTTGTTTCATCTCGTGTATTCCAGATTTTGACTGAGAAAAATCAGTCCTTTTGAAGGTCATAGCACATCCAATGCTTTCTCTAAAATACTTAGTATAGAAGCCATTTTATACAACAAGAGACAAGAACCACCTTGTGCTAACCTTCAATTGACCAATGAGCGGCCTACAAAGTTGAACACCAACCAATCAGAACTGCCATGTTTCAATCCCTCATTTGCATGGCAGGAACCGAAAAGAGATCAACTCCTGTATAAAAACAGCCTCAAACAGATGGCTTGGGGCAGACAGCTCTTCTGTTGTTGCACTGCCTGATGCTCCCTTGCAGTGTGCTCAATACACCTGCCCTTCTCTACTCTGGTGTGACTTGAGTGAATTCTTTCACCACCCATGGCTCCAGTCGACTGGTAACTACCTACAGCACTTAGGTCTGCCCTTACTGCTTTTTCTTCACTTGCCATATTCTAGTGAGTTTAACCACCCAAGGATATTCTTGGCAAAACTCTCACCACTACAATCACTGGACTCCACTGGCCTTTGAAACTAAACCACATGGGTGATTTTGTTCATTAGTTATCAGGGTCTAGGACATGCAGGTCATGCAGAGGACACTGAGGCAAATCACACAGAGACCCTCATCCTGGAGAGTCTACTTTGGATGCGATGGCCATTCCCAATGCTGGGACAGTACACCTTGGCTCTTGGCAGGGAAGCTTCTGTGACGGTGCCCAAGACGGCAGCTCCTGCTGATAGAGTAAGCAGGCTAGAGTAGGGAAATATCAGGGCTGTATGAGGTTGTAGGAAAATTCAGAAACCAGTGAAAACTCTTACAAACCTGGTTGCAATTTCAAGACTGCTAGAAAGTTAAAAAAAAAAAAACAAACCTATTTGAATAACTCACCCAACATGCCTGCTGCAGCATACTCAAGATGTATGTGGTTGAGAGCTGACCACCAAACAGGATAGAATTGAGGAACCCCCTCATATATAACCAAGTTGACTTGTTTTAACCTTTATCCTCATTATATGCTCATTAGCACACTAAATGACACAACTTCCAACACCATGACAGTTCCGACTCTGACAATTTATAGTAGTAAACTGGGTGACACCAAGAACTGTGCATCATCTCTTAGAAAAATATACTCCTTGAATAGAATATTCTTCTCCTTCATTACTGTAACTCACAAAACCCTCAAGCCCAAGATCCCTGGTGGACTTCCTTGTGCTCACCCACACTTTGCCCTGAAGTGTGTACTATTCTGTTGCTTTCACTTTTAATAAACTCACTAACTGCCTTACTACTCTTTACTTGCTCTGAAATTCTTTTCTGTGGCACAAGGACCCAGCACAGAACACTGGTAACAGGAACCAAATCCCCGTAACACTGCCAGTCCTAGAAGCTGAGGGTAGGAAAGAGAGGTCAGAGGGGCAGCCACTCCCAAATTCACTCAAGATACTGAAAACCCCCAGAGTTGGTGATTCATCTGAACGTCACAAAGTCTTCATGTGGATGAAACCTTCTCCAAAGCAATGGGCAACCTCCATGAGACTTACACTATGGAACACTCTCAATCATCTCGCATGAGGCCAAACAGAAAAAGAAGCAATCAACATTTAAATGTACAAGTTGGGGACAAAAGGAGGAATGGTTCAGAGGAGAGTGGGCTTTGGAGAGAGAATGTATGGGTTTGCTCCTTGGCTCCACTTCTCTCCAGCCTCTCTGTACCTCTGGGGGATGGTGACTTGGTACCAGCATCACCGTCCTGGTCCCCATCCCTAGTTCTGCCATCCTAGCTCCAAACTGGCTCACAAAATACACAACTCATGAAAGGTCTGGAATCTCAGTTGCTCCCCCATCCTGTGTCCCCGGGACAGAGGCTCCTCCTCCATCTGTGAGCATGACAGCATTTCAGCAGAGACCACAGACCTGCTGGGAAGAGTCTATGCAGTTCTATGCAACAAGCACAGTGGTGCTATCAGAGAATCAGGGAGTAGGAACTTAACTCCATATGCTCCCTCATAGCTCTGAGAGCCCTGTCACTCTGTGGGCTGTGGTAGGCAGTAATGAGCCAAAACCTGTGTGTGGTGACAACCCCTGCAAAGTCCAGGACCAATGTGGTGAGGCCACACCTATTCTCAGGCTCATTCCAGTCATTCCACCAGGGGCTGGTCCAGAGCTTGGTTCAAAACTCTCAGGCCCCAACTAGTCTCAATGCCCTTTGACTGTGGTGATGGCACAGCTGCTACAAGCACTAACCCTGTGTTCAACACAGAGAACAGGCTCCTGAAGAGGTAGTTGGCTAGCCTCCTCTCCTGCCCCAAGGCTAGCCTGAGACAGCTGTACCTATCCATCTCTGCCTCTGTGCTGGGCAGGCCTCATGGGGGTCAACCCTCACTATAACTGTATGATGCCCCAAGACACAGAAGACCCATCCTTGGCTTTTGCAGTCCTTCCTCTTCCAAAGGTTGCCTGGGGCCTGAGCACAGGGACAGCTGCATCGAAGCCTGTTTGTATAGAGAGCAAAACAGACCTGGTCTCCAGGCCACCCAAACATCCAGCCTGCCCCCAGCCTATTACACAGCTGGCTGTACTGTGTGCCTGGAAGCCTCGTAGCTCGGCTCTCCACTTCACTGTCTTTGCTTTTTATGTTTTCTTTCTTTCTTTCCTTAGGGAAGAAAAAGGAAAAAGAAAACCCACAAAACAATCTCTTCTTCTGACAGGCCAGCTCAGATCATCCCAGTCGTGCTAGGTTGGGTCAAGGAGCAATATTACTAGGGTTTATCAGAACTGTCTGCTTCAGAAAAGGTACAACTCATCCAAGGTAGCCAGGCCTGGAATTCCGGCTGCTCCTTCATCTCTTGTTCCCTGGAATGGAAGCTCCCTCCCCATCTCTGAGCATGCTGGCATGTTTCGGCAGAGACCACAGGCCTGCCTGGCAGGAGTCTGTCTGGTCCTATGCAACAAGCACAGTGGTTAGGAGCAGGGGCTGCAGTGTCAGGGGCCTGAGTTCAGGCAGGGGCCTGTCCAGGACAGGGCCTGTGAGGAAGGTCAGGGAGGCTGACCCTGATGCCAAGGGTGTTGAAGAGTGTGAAGCCAGGTAGCTGTGTACAAGGAAGGCCACTCTGGCGGGGCTGGCGCTGGTGAGGAAGAGGCAGGGCTGGAAGCAGCAAGGCCAGGCAGGAGCTGTTTCAGTGATGGGGGAGGAGAGTGGAGTGTCAAAGATGGAGAAAACTGGAGGGCTGAGGAGGGGTCAGCAGGAGCACTCTGGCTCTGAGGACTGGCAGGTGTGGGACAAGGGATTGGGAGCTCTGCATCCTGGTTTCTGTCCTGAGCACTCCAGCTTGGGAGAAGTGGCAGTGGCTATTCTAATCATCACCACTGCCTTGCACAGTGACAGTGGACAGGCCCGATCCTCACACGTGTTCAACAAGGAGAGGGGTCTCCCTGGCCTTCCCAGCCTCAGGCCTCCTTGGGGCACACCATGCTCACCTCCCCTGCCTTAGTGCATTTTTTCCAAACCCAGGAGCAGGCTGGGGAGAGGAAGAAGGGGGTGGCTGGGGGAAGCTGGCCTGCATGGCCCATTTACATCCCACCTTCTCTCTAGATGGCCTGAAGCACACCTGCCTTTCTCCACTCTTCTGGATGCAGCCAGCCTCATCCTCACGAGACTGCACATGACCCCGGAGCTCCCTTCTGCCCCCTTTCCAATTATGCTCACATTCCAGGGAGACATTTCTCCCCTTTAAATTGGAAATGTGCCCCTTGGCTCCTCCTCAGATCCCTTCTGCTTGAGTGTCTTTCTCTAGACCTTCCAGATGATTCTCTCGAATCTTGGCTGGGCCTGGGGTGTTCCCTGTGAAGGCAAAAAAGAGTCTGAACCACTCTCCCCATCTCTCCCCACCTCGCACTCCACTCAGGTGCCTGTCTACACAGGTATATCTATGGTTGCCTGGACCTACCAGAGCATGAGACGAGGCAGTCAGGACCCTGCACAGGGCCTATGACAGCTAAGTTCTATCTGGATGGGGTGCTGGGACCTGGGCTTACCCAGATCTGAGTGACTGCGAAGAGTGGAATTTTTAAAAACCAGATCAAAGTTGGCTTTAATATTAGATGCAAGTTCAAGGCACTACCCGAGGAAAGCAATTAGAATCCTCCTAAAACGACAGCAGCTCTGCTGGACACTACCCCTAGAGCCTTTTGTCTGGAATTCTCTGGCTGTTCTTCTCCCCAGGGCCATTCAGTCCGGTGGGCTGTGCCCTGGGGAAAAAGTGCCCTGACTCGAATCACATCTGCCTAATTAAGAGCTTGTTCCATCTAGCCCACGCCATAGAGGCCCCAGGCCCGTGAGGCTGGCACACTCAAGGGAAGAGTCTGAGTGCCTCTCCAGGAGGACAGTGGCCCCTCCTCTGCTCTAGGTGGAATCTGAAGTACTGTTTTGCTGGGGAGGCCAAGTAACTCGAAGGGCCAAATTTCCAACACTCCTCCTCCTCCCAGGTCTCAGCCTAAGGGAATGGCACGGAGAAACCTTAGCTGTGGACACACCCAGGGAAGGAGGCAAAGGAGACAAAAAAGAAACCGCCTGGCACATCCCAGCCCCACGGAGGCCCCACTACCCTTCCTGACTGTCTGTACTCAGACTCATGTCCACACCCCTAGGCCAGCTGCCAGGCCAGCCGACATCTTCTACACTTCCCACCCCTCTCAGGGCCTCCTCCCTCCCCTCCTGAGAGTCACCTGGCCCTCTGCCCAAGACTAAACGACACCTGCCCATGCGCACACAGCCCCCAAGTGGCCCGACCAGGCCTCCTTGCTCCTCGTTCTGTCCAGACACAAATGTTGACACAGGAGTGCGGCTCACTCTGCCATGCCTCGTACAGAGCTGGACATCCAGGGGGATCTCAGGAAGTCTTTACAGAACTAAGTCCTCAGAAGAAGGGCTTGCCAGGAACACGTGTTGGCAGGGAGTCCCACCCCCTCCACAGTCCTGATCTCTGGATGAGGGGACTTGCGGCCTGCATGGGTACCGACTCTTCCCATGTCCATGCTGTCCTTCCCCTGCAAAGCTGTCAGCTCTTCCACATGGGCAAGACTGTGAGGCTGCACAGGCTGGGAAGACATTTGCAGATGCCACTCTGACTAGGGAATACTGCTTCTTCTCCACAACACCCCTCCTCTGTAGCTCAGCCATGCCGATGAACCTCCAGAAGTTTTCTCAGTTAACCCACTCTGCCTCCACTTCCCCTGGGGTTTCTCTCACAGAACTGTGTAATGAAGGCAACAGTTCCCAAACGTTACTGTGCATGTGAGCTTTGTGTCTGGGGAACTGGCTTTAAAAAATGCAGATGGGGATTCTGCATAGCTGAGGAGTTCCCAGGTGACGCTGCCACAGCTGGTCCGCAGGCCGTACTTCTGAGTAGCAAGAAGGTAAAGGAAAGAGCCAGGGACACTAAGGTCCAGCCCCAGCTCTACCAGAACATACCATGGCATCTCATGAGACTTGTGAGCACTATACAAGGTAGTGAGTGTCTGACAGTCCCTGGAAAATGGTGGGCATCTGCAAATGCAACTTCTCTCCCTTTTGCTTCAGTTTTCTTGCTGTACTCGTAAGGAGTGCAATGCCTCAGCAGGCTGCCAGAGAATTAAGTGAAGTAATCTGTGAATACCATGGAGCAGGGTACGTGATGGGTGACATGAGATCTCCTTCTGGTCCTTCCAATGTCTAGTACTGGGTCTAGCACAGAACCCGTACCCCATATGATTGGGGAAGGAGGAGAGGTCAGAGCCTCCACAGTTTGAGTGCTCAAGTGTGTGGTGCTAAAAAGGAGCTGCTCGGATCATGTTGATGGGCAGTTCCTCAAGTGACTGATGCCTGATGACTCTTGGGAGGGGCCACAGCAAGGCAAGGACCTGCAGGTGGTAGCAGTCACAGAGGTCCCCAGGGGAGGCCCAAGACTGCTCCTCCTGCTGGTCTGCCAGCAGGGCAACCTCTACTGGAAGGGGCCTCTGCCCACCCAGACTTAGTAAGTCTGATTCACACAGCAGGGCAGCAGCTTAACAGAAACAAGCTATGTGCTTTTAGAAGCCACATCAACCGGTCTGTCTAGGAAAGGATCATGTAGCAAACCCCTTCTTCCCTGCCCTTTGCCCGGCCCATAGGAACTCAAGCAGTTTCAGAGAAGGTCTTGCTTGTGTCCAGGAGAGGCTGGGGGCTCAGGGAATCCAGCTCAATATGTGATATGTAGCAGTGTTATTTCTAGGGTCTAAGTAAAAGCAAGAAGGGAAGTTAGACGGACTGATGCTCTGACTTCAGCAAGCATTTTTTGATATCCAATTTTCACCTGAGTCTCCCTGCTCCCCACACCCAGACAAAACAAAGCCCTTTGACTTTAATCAGAAAGTTGTGCTGTTTCAACACAATTTTAAAGGGTACCTGATGAGTCAAGGACCACTTAGGGAAAACTGGAGTATTCTGGCATGGTCCCGGCCCATGTCTAGCAGGGGTCACGTGTGGCCAGAGAAGGAGTACTGTAAGTGACTGTGGAGCAGACATGGCACTCAGAGGGCTCTGAGTGGGGAGAAACAACACAGGATCCCCATAAACCATACTCTGCTCCCATTGCATTCCCACAACACACATGTGTATACATACAAGCACATGCACACATTATGCACATAGAATACACACACAGGCATACAAACATACACAATATACACATGCCTGCACACATACATATACACACATATACATATATGCATGCACACACCTACATACATACAACACACATATGCACACACACATACACATGTACATACACATATAAGAGACACACAAGCAGGCATAAAAAACATACACAGTATACATATACACATATACATGCACACATGCATGCATGCATACATAACACATACACATAAACACACGCAGGCACATATATACACATGCATATACACATAATAGACACACATGCAGGCATACAAACACACACAATATACATTCATACATATATATACTTACATACACACACACACACACACACATATACATATAAACAAACACACACGCGCGCATGCAATTTCCTTTGCCTTCAAGAAACTGAAGTTCAGTCTCCCATCCAGCCTGAGTTCTCATCTCTCCAGCAAGCAGGATAGATTTGCAAGGAGCTATTCCTTGCCCTGCCCCAGCCCTTCTCCAGGCTCGGGTCGTATTTCACAGCTATTTAACAAGCGGGGTTGAGGTTTCCTTTTAACTGGCAATTAAAATCAGAACAGAGGCAAGCTTTGTAAAGCTTGGTTTTCACAGAGGATAACTTTTCCTGCGTGGGTTTAAAAAAATGAGACTCTTGATTGAAACCGTAGGTACCCACATAAACAGTAAAGCTCACTCGGTTTTCCAAATAGAGAGCGAATGTGAGGATCTTTTGCTTGAGGTTAGAAAGAATCCAAATTTGTATGATTTGTTCCCAAATTTAAAAAGAAAAAAAAAAAAACAGGGTGAAAATGCTCAGACTGTGCTGTGAGCTGAGACAACATGCCCAAAGGCAAGCAGTTCTAATTTTCACCTCAGCAGACCCTGAAGAAGGGCTCCCTGGCATCCATCTGCTGGGGCTTCTCATTCTGATGCCTTTGAAGAAAAGAGCAGGTAATGCAGGTGGGTTCATTTTTATCTGCCCCGGTGTGGTCCAGTCCCCTAAACCAGACCAGTGAACTTTAAGTTGGACATGGCTCCTGGAACCAGACTCCATGCTGAGCTGGTTTTGATGTAATAATACACACACATGTACACAAATACATACAATATTCTAATAGATGACACTTAGTAAACACTTATTACATACTAATCACTTTTTAAACAACATATATGAATTATCTCATTTCATCCTCACAAAACTTTTGTGACGAGGGTTACAATCAGGCAATAATAACAAACACTTAACTAGTGCCATGTGCCAGCACATGAAAGCACCACAGTAAGTGTTCACATCCTTGAACTCACTGACCCTTCGCAAACTTGTGAGGGAGCTCTTATTACACCCCCATTTTAGAGACAAAGAAATTGAGGTTTCCAGGGGTTGAGGAATGCAATCAAAGCCTCCCAGCCAGCTAGTGATGAAAGTCTGGATTTCAACCCAGGCAGCCTGGCCCCATAGCCTCTCAGTGCATGGCGAGTGCCCTAGGAACAGATGTTAGGACAAAATATCACCCTGAGCATCTCTTCTGTGGTGACGCAGCAGCTCCTGATTCACCAGGAGAGTGTGGGTGGAGAAAAGATCCTTACACAAATACCCCACCCTCATCCCCTATCCCCCAACCCACAGAGAAGTCAGGCTGGGCAGGAAGAAAAAGCTTCAAACGGAAGATTCCGGGTGAGGAAGACTGGGCTGGCTGAGGGGATCAAGAAAGGCCCATGGACAGTACTCTAGTGACGGACCAGGAGGAAGGACCCATGGAGTCCCATGGGTCTGGCAGAGGCATGGGGTGGAGAGGAAACAGAGTCGCAGAGGAAACAAATGTGGTATGACTCCAGGTTTATGAAATGTCTAGAAGAAGCAAATTCACAGAGACAGAAGGTGGATGAGCAGTTACCAGGAGTAGGGGGGTGGGTGGGGTGGGTTATTACTTAATGTGTACAGAGCTTGGGAGGTAGATAGTGGTGACAGCTGTACAACCTTGTGAAGAAACAAGTTCCAGTGACTGTACACTTAAAATGTGTAAAACGGCAAATTGTATGTTACATGTATTTGACCACAATTTAAAAAAAATAAGTGGCAGAGGTCGGGCACGATGGCTGAAGCCTGTAATTCCTGCACTTTGGGAGGCCGAGGTGAAGGGATTCCCTGAGCCCATGGGTTTGAGAACAGCCTGGGCAATTTGGCAAGACCTCATCTTTACAATAATTGAAAAAATTAGCTGGGCAGTGTGCGTCTATAGTTCCAGCTACTTGGAAGACTGAGGCAGAAAGATCACCTGAGCCCAGTGGGTTGATGCTGGGGTGGCCATGAGTGTGCCACTGCACTCCAGCCTGGACAACGGAGTGAGACTCTGACTCAAAAAAAAAAATAATAATAATAATAACTGGCAGAGAAGCAGTCGTTGGGCCCAGGTACCAGCAAGGTCTCTGGGGTGTCCTCCTCTGTGCATCGGCCCCTCCCTGCTGCTGAAAGTGATTCCTTTCTTTCAGGTTCTGATGGTAAAAACCTTAGTAGCATCAGAGGGACTGGAAGACTCGCTCTCAGCCTGCATTCCCAATTCCACTTGCTCATGGGACCTGCCCTGGGTCTCTTGGCCCATAGCCTGAGGTCTCAAAGCTGCCCAGAGGCCTTCAGTCCCTGCTTTCTCCCTGAGCACAGAGCAGCCCTGTTGACTTGGGACACGTGCCCTTCGCCTTGGAAGGGCTGCTGCCCTCCCTTTTCCATCTCACTGCTTTGAGCACAGACCGTTCTACAATCCCGATGTATCTGTTTTCTAAAGCTGTGGATACCAAAGGAACGTACGGTATAATTAACGTGGAATGTACCAGGGGAGTCAAGGACATGTGGGACAGATGTCGGGTTCTCAAACAACCACTTTCTGTTGCAGAGTCTGTTTTCACCTCTCCCTCTCCTTCCTGAGAGATTAAAATAATAAACTCTGAGAAATACAGAAATAAACCTATTCAGCTTCACACGTACAAAGTCGACCCTGGCGCAGGTGCGCAGACTCACATTTGGGGTAGCAGCTGGGCAGCCCAAGACGACATCCATCACCACCCAGCGTCATGACCACAGAGAGACACATTTAGCACACACCATCACCACACCGTGCAGCCCAGCAAGGCCATCTGGGGCTGCACTGTCAGCCTGGATGCAGTCAAGTCAGCTGAAAGTGAAATCCATTATCTGTACCAAAGTTGTTCACAAGCCCGTTCCCTGTGCAATTTTGCAAAGACAGAACCATTTGATGGAGAATTAAATGCAGTAACTGTATGTGAAATCTTGTTTGGTGCAAAGGACAAGAAAGTTTAAAAAATAATTTTTTCTGTTTTAAGTTGTTGTTTTTTTTAAAGTGCTGTTTGGCAAATAACCGGAATCTTTTTCTCACTGAGCACAAAAGGGAGAGGAAAGAGAAAAATTCTTCCTGTCTTACTTTAAAAAAACAAAAGAAGGAGAAGAAAAAGATGAAATAAAGTACAGTAAATATCTATAGGAGAAAGCAGGGAAGTTCAGGGCAACTGGAATTTCTAGCCCCTGAAAAAAGCCGCCTGAGATCTTGCACGTGAATCCCCGAGCACTGTTCCACAACTTCATATGACTCCTTCCATCTAGTGGTCCAGCCATGTCTGCCCCTTGCCCTCCTTTCCTTCTGTGGACTCTGATGGCCAGACAGACAGGGTTGCTTTCCTATTTGTCTCCTACCTACACACCTAGCACAGGGCCCTGTCCTCAGGAAGTATGGCCCAGATGGGATGAAGTGAGGTTGGTGTGGCATTTTGACTGCCCAGAGAACCAGAGAGTGTGACTTAGCTAGGATGGGGCAGGTGTCTGCAAGAGTCTTCTACCCTGGCATTGGGGAGACATCATGCTCCTCACTGCTTAGAGAATTAGGCAGTGTGCAATTTTACTGAATTACTGCAACGCCTCAGCCCAATACATGAGACCCCTCACGATCTGGCTCCTGCCCCCCGCCACCTCTTCCTTGCTCCCTAGTGCCCTCCCCTTGTGCTCCACCCAGAGCCATGTTCCTGGGGTCCCTGCACATGCCACCCTCACAAAGTCTCTGTGCTGCTGCACCTCTTGGCTGCGGTGTCCTTCTCCCTCCCGGTCCACAAGAGAACATCTCTTCACAAAAACCCAGCTCAGAGGCAATGTCCTTTGTGAAATTCCCTCCTCGCTCCTCAAGCCTTGGACCACTTCTGTGGCTGTGGTGTTTATAATGACCTGATATGTCTCCCTGTTCTTTCTTCTTTTTGGAGACAAGGTCTTATTCTGTCGCCCTGGCTGGAGTGCCATGGTACAATCATGGGTCACTGCAGTGTCCAACTCCTGGGCTCAAGTGATCCTCCCACCTCAGCCTCCCGAGTAGCTGGGACTACAGGCACATGCCACCCCACTTCACTAATTTTTGTAGAGGTGGGGTCTTGCTATGTTGCCCAGGCTGCCTCTCTATTCCATTAAGCTGTGAATTCTTTGGGGACAGAGACCAGGTCTTTGTATATCGTAATCGTTGCTGCCTACCCCAGTGCCTAGCACAAAGTAGGAATTCAGTCCACATTTACTAAAGTGAATTATTCTAGACAGGTACACACTCACCATCAAACAGCAAGAATAACACATGCTTTTTTCCGAGAGAGTGTGGTTCCAGGTGGTGCCAAAAACCAAGGCCTCTGCCAGTCTCTGTTAAAGGCTTTTTAGAGCAATCCCAGCAGCACCCCTGTCTCGGTGCTGTAACCCACAAAGCATCTCCCAGCAGGTGACAGTGAGCCTATGACAAGTACATAATACATTATCCTCAGAGCTGCCAGGCCCCTTGCCAGTGCTGTGCCGCCTTGCAGAGCCTGGACAGGTACCACCAGCCTGAATGTAATCTACTTAATTGATTTATAGCACAGAAATCCATGCTGCATCCCTACTGCTGCCTTCACCAAAAACTCTTAAATCACATTGAGAAAAAACACAGACTCTCCCTGGCTGCTTAGCATTTTTAGTCTCAGGGCATCATCATGATGAAACTGGTAAAACCATCCTCTTTTACAAAACCACTTCCCATTTATTAATTTTTCTAGACATATATACAGCTCCTATCTACTTTAGATAAATATTTTAATATTTTTTGTACACTATACATTTCAGTAAGATTTGGGTAAAACATGTAGCTCTGATGAGCATATTTTCTGAATGAAAATAAAAACGCGGGGATGGTGGGGAGAAGAAAAGAAAAGAGAAACACCTGGCCCTTTATTAAGATGAAATTAGAGCTGGGCTCGGTGGCTCAGCCTGTAATCCCAGCGCTTTGGGAGGCTGAGGTGAGTGGATTGCCTGAGCCCACGGGTTCAAGACCCATCTGGGCAACTTGGTGAACTCTCATTTCTACAATAAATCAAAAATTAGCCGGGCGTGGTAGCACGCGTCTGTAATTCCAGCTACTTGGAAGGCTGAGGCAGAAGGATTGCCGGAGCCCAGCAGGTCGAGGCTGCGGTGGCCGGGAGCGGCCACTGCACTCCAGTCTGGGTGACTGAGTAAGATTCCAACTCAAAAAAAAAAAAAGATGAAATTAGGATATACCACAAAACATGTCTGGCATGTCTGATTCTACATTTTTTCCAACAGAATGAATGTTTTCTTTTTAAAAATGTATTTACTTATTACTTATTTCAATAGCTTCAGGGAGTACAAACAATTTTTGGTTACATGGATGCACTGTACAGTGATATAGGAATCTGGGCTTTCAGTGTACCTACCACCCCTACCTGTGCACACTGTACCCAGGAGGTACTTTTCCATCCTCTTTTTAAAATTCTATATATTTAAGGTATACAGCATGATGTTTTGAAATACATATAGAGAGTGAAATGGTTACTACAGTTAAGCAAATTGGCATATCCATCAACTCACAGAGTTACTCATTTGTGTGTGTGGCAAGAGGACCTAAAACATATAATATTTTTAACTATGGTCCTCATGTCCTATGTTAGATCTCGAGACTTATTCATCCTCATGTCTGCTGCATGGTACCTTTTATCTGTCTCCTTCCCATTTCTTCCCTCCCATCCCCACCCTGGTGACCACCATTTATTTCTTTTTTTTTCTTAAGATTCCACATAGAAGTGAGATCATGCATCACACATTTTTTTTTCTGTCTAGCTTATTTTAATTAGCATAAAGTCCTCCATTTTAATCCACTTTGTGGCAAATGGCAGAATTTCCTTTTTAAAGACTGAGTAACATTCCATTTTGTGTGTGGGTGTGTATACATATACCACAATTTCTTTATGCATTCATCCATCAACAGATACTTAGATTATTTTATATCTTGGCTATTGTGAATAATGTTGCAATGAACATGGCAGTGCAGACATTTTTACGAGGTGGTGATTTCATTTCCTTTGGGTGTATGCCCAGAGGAGGGGCTGCTGAGTCATATGGCAGTACTATTTTTAATTTCTTTAGGAACTTCCATACTGTTTCCCATAAAGGCCGCACCAACCTATATTCTCATCAACAGTGCAATAGGGTTCCCTTTTCGCCATATCCTCGCCAACACTGGTCATCTCTTATCTTTTTGATAACAGCCATTCTATCAGGTAGGAGGTGAGAAAGAACGCTTTCTGATTTAGCCAGATTTTTATAAGTCTAGTAAATTAAAAAGATATCGCTGCACTCCCAGCCTGCATTTGTTGGGGGAGAACTGAAGGTCAATGATCATGACTGTCAGTGCTGTGGGAGGCAGACAGAGGGAAGGCTGGGAAGCCAATATGGAAGTGGTAAAATGGTGATTTGCTCAGGATAAGACACTGGGATTCCAGGTCACATGCTGTGCCTTGTTTAATCAATGCTGGCCACAGGTGGTTTTGTTGCCAAGATATAGAGGAGTGCAGGAATGTACCCCCACCCCAGCAGCCTGTATTCATCATCTCTCAATTTGTTAAAGGCCATGTGGGCCTAGATCGTATATGCTCAGAACCCAGAATCAATCTAGGTGAGATAAGAGGAATTACACTTAAAAAGAAAAATATTTTTGCCTTTAAATCCTTTTAAAGATGATTGACATTCACTGTCTCTGTGCCTGCACCTAGACTCACATAAATGAGGAAGAAGGTGACGTTCTGGGAGCCCTTTAGAATTCATCAAAGGGAAGTTGCTAGGCAAGAGAAATGCGACTCAGGCTTTGCGCAACTACAGAAAAAGGTTAGAGAAACAATGCAGTCTTGTTAGGTGACCAATCCTGGTGGTGTCCTTTGACCTCATGGAATAAAAGAGCATCTCTGGAATACCTCCGAAGAAAATAGGAGCTGGGGTCATGCTTCTGATTACTGAGCAGGGCCAGCACAGGCCGGTAGTACCTAATATCCTGCTTAACCATGTGTCTGTTTGCAGCCTTTCTGACAAATGTGTACAAGTTTGGTGTATTACTTCTGTTGCTTGGAATTCTGGACATATTTTCCTGATGTCTGGTATCCTTTGTATACATTACACACAAATGGACCTAGAGGAAAGGAAACTGGGAGCTCGGGCCCATGAAATTTACTGGTCAGCAGGGGTACTCTGGGGCCTCATGCCATCACGATGGCCAGGAGGGATCTGTGTGTGCACGGGCATGTTTTATGAGGGGGCAGGTGTCATGAGAGAAAAAGGAGGCTTTAGAAACAGAAGTATAAAGGAGCGATTCAAAGAACTACCAAGCAGAGGAGACGATTCTGAGTCCCAATTACTCCTCAGTCTAAGTCCTTCTCTTTTCACCAGATGAAGTTCTTCTCTCTAAAAATGATTCGCTCCCCAGGCAGGAGCCCAGGTGAGCTGTCCCCTCGAGGGCAGAAAGGGGGAGCCTGGTGGCAGTAAATGCCTACTGCTCTCCAGGAGAGGGTGTGTGGGGCTCGGTCTGGTTTATAACTGTAGAACATGCCACACACCCGTGTGGACACTGAGCAGGGCACCAAAACCTCAAGTTCCCAGAGGTCCAGGCAGTAAGGATGAGGGGCCCTGCAATCCCAGCACTTTGGGAGGCCAAGGCAAGAGGATGGACTAAGCTCACGGGTCTGAGACCAGCCCGGGCAACCTGCCGAGACCTAATAAATAAAAAAAATTAGCCAGGTATGTAGCACATGTCTGTAGTTCCAGCTACCTGAAAGGCTGAGGTGGAAGGATCGCTGGAGCCCAGCAGGTCGACGCCGGGATGGCCGTGGGCGTACCACTGCACTCCAGCCTGGGTGTGAGACTCCAACTCAAAAAAAAAAAAGTTATGAAATACCCTCATTTTAAATGTTGGCAACTAATATAAAGTAATGACAAAAAAATGCTGTAGGTAATAAAGCCCTCCCCAAAATCCAGGAACCCCTCTTCTGCCTGGTCCTTGGATACAGTGGATTCAGTTTGCAGCCCCTTTGGTTCTTTGGTTCCTGAGTCTAGCTGCAGACCAGATATCTCTTTAGGTGCATGGAGATAAACGGAATCAGGATCCCCTGGAAAAGGCCTAGGAACTTGCCCGTGGAGACTTCCCGGGTGATCATGACATGGTTCTTCTCTGCATGGAAATGGCTGACTGGTTTGTATTTTACAAGGACAACTAAACATTCACTTTGTCTCACACCTCTAGTTTATACTGATAAAATAACATTGAAGAATGATAAAATGATAAAACCACAAAAAATATTGACCCACCCTGGGACAGGACAGAGGTGAACATCAAAAGGGACCTTGGATATAGCTGGTGCCAAGGTGTGAAATTGTGTCTTATCTAAAAGACTTGTGAAACTTTAAAACTCTATGATATATCCACTTGTGTTCTAACACACTAATTTTCCCCCACTAAATCTTTGAATAAAACTGACTACGTTTTTCTCCTGTGATTGGAGCACCCTAAGTATTCCCCAAGTACAAGTGTCCCCAGAACATTTAGCAAGGTTTGAGAATTACATCTACATACCCTATTATTTCACCTGACTGATGCCCAATGGCAAGGTGCCACATGATGCCCACCGTAGGGAGGCTCCTGTGCAAAACTACTCCACAGACTCCTATTTAAATTTCTGTTCAAAGGCATGTGAGTGTTGGAAATGTGTTAGATGGGGGAGAAAATGAAACCGTAACAGAAAATTATCCTTTAACAACACACAGCTTTAAAAGCTGAATGGCTTAAGTTGGTTTGTTTACATTTTTCTTAAAAAGACGCAGTCAACAGAAAATCAAGTGCTTCGGGGTGGGGTGCTCTGAGGGTCTGCGCCTCCGGGCAGGGAGGGGTAGCTTTTGGAGGGTTTGGTTGGGGTGTGAGCAACTCAGACTCCTCTGGAAATAATAGTCCAACCCTGAACGCTCCTACCAAGCATACACATGTCTACACACAGGGACACAGGGGGAGACCTCTTTCCACCATCAGCTGGGGTCAGAGGGATCTGCTGGCTTACCGTTTCCTTTCCTGGTGACAGCTCCAACTGATGCCAGCATTCAGCAGCATGTTTCTTCTTTCCCTACTTTCCCTGTCCTAATATCATTACTTCTTAATAAGCTAAAAGCCTTTTCCTGGAACATTTACATTTTATTAAGTGTGAGACTTCTAGTTGATTTTAGACAGCAATTCACTGATGTATGACATTTACCTATTGATTTGAACACCAAAGGCACTGCTTCCTATGGAAAAGGAAAGTTTTAAGTTAAACATGAGCTCTTTATGGCAAAGTGCCCAACTTATTATTATTTGGGAGTTTTTTTGAGTCGGAGTCTCACTCTGTCACCCAGGCTGGCGTGCAGTGGCACGCTCACGATCACCCCAGCGTCAACCTGCTGGGCTCCCCCGATCCTTTCGTCTCAGCCTTCCAAGTGGCTGGAACTACAGGTATGCACTATTAAGCCCAGCTAATTTATTTTTATTATTATTAAAACAGTGATATCAATCAATAAGTTACTTTATATGATTACTCTAAAAAAATTAAACTTCTTTGTAGAAACCAAACAAACCTTCATTCCTTCATTCATGAGTGTTCTCGATGGAGGAACACTCTTGCTTTATTTTGCCCCCCCCCCACATACCCTCTCTTATTGAATATGCTGCTTCCGCTCTCTGAGCCTCAAAGTGGCGCCTAAGTCTCATTGCGCTGGAACATTCTAGGGCTCAGTGAGTCAGAGCTGTGCTGGGGGAGAGCCCCGGAAGGTTCTCCAACCTGGTGCAGACTTGACCATGACACAGGTGAGACCCCTGCTGGTAAGGCGTGAAAGTGCAGTCACACAGCGGAGGCTGGCCAGCACAGGTGGGCCTAGAGGGCACACCCAGCAGAGAAGGTGGAGGTGGGGGGCAACCCAAACGAGTCCTCAGGAGCCAAGTCCTCTTTCCATCTTTCTTTCATCACCGTCTTCGGCAGCCACCTCCACCTCAGAACAGCAAACTAGATGGCTTCCATCCTGAGTCTCTGAGACAGACCAGGACCACCACCACATACCCCTCCTGGGTCAAGGCAGAATTCTCCAAATCATCCCCTAGAGGGAAGGGGGAACAGGAAGGAAAGAAGACACTGGGAGCCCTGGACATCTGGCCAAGCATCCCACAGACAACAGATAAACTGCTCCTGGATGGTAATGCAATCAGAGGCTCCTTAGAGTCTTTTCTATCGGTAACAGCATTAAAAAATAGAAATAAATTCCAAACACACAGAGGCACCTGCCCTCTGCCTTGTGGAGCAAAGACCTCTTGTTGTGCTTTGCCTAGAACTTCCATTCACAGCATCATTTCAGCAAGGCTAAAAGCTGGGTCCAAACACTCTTCAAGAAGAAGAAAGGGGGCCACAGATGCCAGGGCAAAACGTGCAATGACAACTGGCACCCCCCCCCCCCATTATTCTTCCTCCTCATGACTCCTGTTGGTAGCTTATGCTGCAGCCCTGTCAGTATCTGTAATCCCACGAGGCAGGCATGGTAGAGGTGCCACCTCACTTCTCACATGAGGAAAATGGAAACCCCCACATAAGAAATCACCAGCCCAGGCTCCTGCATAGTGGAACACTTCTTCCATGGTCGGCTGCCTGCTGGGGCTGGGGAGGGTCCTTGCATACAGCAAGCAAGAACCAGTTTATCTAGGCAACACAACCCTAGAGCCATTCAGCCCTCACATGGTTGAATCATGTCAAACTTGAGATAAGGTTGAAAGCATCCCTTCCCGACTGCCTAGCCGCACTGCCCTCCTCCCATCACTCCCCATATGGGAGTCTGGCTCCTCATTTAACAGACCAGGCCAAGGTGACCCTCAGGGACAGTCCTTGGTCTCCTGGGCTGCAAGTCCCAGTTCTGGGCTTGGCCCACCATATTACAGTGCTCTGCGATCTATTCTTGGTTTTCTTTACTAAACATAACTGCATATTAAAACCAGCTAGGCATAAACATTAATTTAAAATGCAAACCACTCCATTTATAAAAACATGCAATCTGAGCAAGACGTAAAGAAATCGTATTCAACAAGGTATGACTGGAATCTTTCTCAAGAACTTTCAACTGCTATCAAACTGCTGAATCTAACACTTGTTTTATTCATTTGAGGCTTAGTTAAATTTTTCTCTTTTTTTAGAAGATTGATTTCCTGTTTGTAAAATACATGTTCAAAGTAAAAAATCTGGAAAACTTTACAGACCATAAGGAAGACAACACATATACTGTCACACATCACTTAACAAAGGGGATACATTCTGAGAAGTGCGTCAGGCGATTTCGTCATCATGCCAACCCCGTAGAGTGTACTTACACAAACCTACATAGTACAGCCATTGCACACCTAGACAAGGTACAGCCTAGGGCTCCTGGGCTCCCAACCTGTAGAGCATGTTACTGTGCTGAACACTGTAGGCAGTTGTAACACAAGGGTAAGTGTTTGTACATCAAAGCATAGAAAAGGTATGGTAAAAAGTATTATAACCTTTTGGGACCATCATTGTATAAGTAGTCTCTCTTGTTGACTGAAATGTTATGTAGTGCATGACTGTAACTCAGCATCAATCTTCCACTCTCTTGTCCTCCTACCCTGGTGAAGCTAGAAAGTAAACCCATATCTTCTACAACATGCTATTGTTAAAGTCATTTCTCACAAAGTGTCTATGAATAACAAGGATTAAGGCAGATATCACTTTGCGAGTCAAACACTATGCTCAGAGCTTTACCTGTATTTTCTTTAGTTCTCACAACAAAGGCATTATTATTATTTCAAATATACTGACAAAACAGAGAAGTCTCAGGGAAGTAACGTAACTAACGTGCCAGAGTCAAGATTTTAAATCATCCCGTCCAGCTATCCCCAAAATTCACATTCTCTGTATTCTACCAGATTCTTTCTCTTCATTTTGTACAAATCTCCATTCTTGAAGAGGCATATAATCTTAAAAAGGCACATGCATGGCGCTTCCAAAGCAGAGGCCAACACCTAGGCAGTCCCCTTCATTAGAGCTGAGAGGTTCATCTGAACCTTTTAATGAGCAGGCTATGAGGTAGTAATAACCAGGCCTGGTTCTTCCAAGCTGGAGGGGTGGAGGGCTCTGTGTGTGTGTGTGTGTGTGTGTGTGTGTGTGTGTGTGTGTGTGTATTCGTTTCCTAGGGCTGCCATAACAAAGTCTGCACACTGGATGACTTAGAAATGGTTTGTTTCACAGCTCTAGAGGCTAAAGTCTGTGATCAAGGCATCAGTAGGGTTGTTTCCTTCTGAGGACTGTGAGAATTTGTTCCATGCCTCTCCCTCGCTTCTGGTAGTTTGCTGGCAGTCTTTGCTATTCCTTTGTGGGTAGAAACAAAGTCCAAATCTCTGCCTTTATTTTCACATGGTGTTCTCCCTGTGTGACTGTGTCTATATCCAAATTTCCCATTTTCACAAGGATGCTGGTCATATTGGACGAGGGTCCACTCCCTCATGACCTCATCTCAACTAATTACACCTGCAATGATCCTATTTTCAAATAAGGTCACAGTCTGAGGTAGTGGTGGTTAGGACTTAAACATATGAATTTTTGAAGAACACAATTCAATCCATGACAGAGAGGAAAGGGTGGGAAAAGAGGGTGGTGGGTGGAGGGTAGGGAAGAAGGGAGAGAGACTGGCTGGGCTGACAGTGAGTTAGGCTTGTGTGTTCTCCATCTGGCTAGGATGGTTCCCCAGCGGGAGGTGTGTGACATGCCCAGTGTCTCTCATCCAGGAGCTCACCTATCATAGTGAATGTCTGTAAGTTGTAGGTAAAAGGACATGCTAGTAGTGACCAAGTTTGAACACTGTTGTGCCATCTCTGGCCCACTCATCCACCAGCGCTGGTATTGACTCTTGAATCACAGCATATCTCACAGGATTTTGCTGCCTTCAAGCTGGGAAGATTGACAGACAGGCTTCTAATATATGCCGTCCTCACAGAGCCTTGGGCTGTATTACCTCTGTTACAACGGAATAGAATTTTCAAAAATAGAAACTCAACTTAAAGATTTAAAATACAGGTAAAGCAGCTTTACTACATACCTCCTGGGGAAAATATGTAAATACAAGACATAATTTGCTCACCCCGATTGTGGAAGCTTGATTCAATAGAGTGTGTCTGCTTTGCATGCAAAGTGTCCGCTCTGACTGCCTGTAATGCCTCAGGAGTGTGCTTCTTTTGTGGTTTACCTGGCACTACTGTCACTGCAGAAATGTGGAAATGATGCGAGTGCTAATATCAATCAGTTAATTGGTATAGCAAATCAGCTGAAGGAGGAAAAGATAACCATAATTATTCTTAAAACCAATAATACCACTGCTAACCAACAAGAGGCTCCATGAAATAGATAGAAAACTGAACAAGGCTTGCTAACATCTCAGCTGCATCTTGGCAAGAGGCTGCTAAAATCCTGTTCAGGTTCTGGGAGCTGCTATACTGAACACTGGGCAAACATGAGTGTAGATGGATGCTCTGGGGTTTCCAGAAGATCTGTCCACACTGACCCATTCTTCTCAGTCCTGAGGCAACCTGGGGCAGGGCCACCAAGCCCACCCACCCATCAGGACCATGCACACACACAGCTCCCAGCCCCAGGTGGTGGGAGCAGACAGATGAAGCAGTCAAGAGCATGTGGTTTCAGAATCTGATGTGGGTTTCCAGCGTAGTCAAGCCCCTCACTAGCTGTGTCTCTCTGGGGAAGGTGCTGGTCCTCTTTCAGCTTCAACTTCCTGCAAGGTCAGAACATTAAAACCTATCTAGAGGCTGTGTGAAAATTAAACAGCATTTTGTATGAGTAGCCCTTGCACAGAGACTGGCCAGAGCCAGCCCTTGGTTAGTGGAAATTTCTTTCCTTCCTCCCTTCCATGGTAAGGGCAGAACCTTCTACTCAGGGAAAAGTCTCCACTTGATTTGGCCACAAGTGTGGGATTCAAACAGAGGTAAACATCCAGTGAGAGCTCTGAAAACCTCCAATCTCTGGCACTGTCTTCTGACAAGAAAGTTGGGAAAGTTTGCTGGGGAGGGCGGATTCCAGGGAGGGGCACATTAATGTATATTAACCCTTACTATGAGCCACGCACTGTCTAAGAACTTACATATTTTAAAGTCTATCACAGTAGACTCAGAGGAGGAAACTGAGGCATGAAGAGGTCCTGTGACTTGCACACAGAGCTACTAAATAGTAAAGTCGGGATCTGAACCCAGGCAGGGTGAACCCAGCACCTATGGTCTTAACCACACTACTGTGCTGCCTTTGTTTTCTGGAATCATTTCTCTCCTTGATAGGCTTTGGATCCCCTACCCTGACCCCATTTTACGAGCTTTTTGCTTCACTTTCTAGTCATTCCCTCCACCGACACCTCCTTAGAGCCAGCCCAGGGAGCACAGAGCTCGGGTGGAGGGAAGTGTGCATAGCATCCATGGGACTAAGTAACGAAGCAGAAAGGGCTGTGGCCAGGAGAAGAGGACAGACAGGTGCTCCGGGTATTCAGACAAGGCAAGAGGGCACTCCAGAGACTGGCGGGCAGGGAACACCATGAAGAAGGTGCATTGGAGCTGACATGAATGTCAGAGAGGATTTCTCAAGATGGGGATGAGTGAAGAGAAGCCCCTCTGCGTGGTAGGAACTGCGCCAGCCAAGATAAGAGGGTGAGAGCTTGGCACAGCTTCAGGGAACCATGAGCGCCCCATTTGGCTGGAGTATACTGAGTCAGCACCAGGTCACAGAGGCCTTGAATGCCAGGCTTCAGGGAGGAAAACTCTGAACGAAATCCAAGATTCAATTAAAGAGGCAGGATGAAGACCTGCCATGGAACCATCTCTAGATTCTGCCTGGTAATAATAGCAACTTGCTATCCTGCCAAAACCGTGCTCAGTCCGGATGCTTTCTGGGAAAGATGCATCGGGGTGCCATCTTCTCTCTCCTCCAGGTGGAAACCTGAATCCAGGTGCCTGAAAAGCAGGCACACACTGGTGCCCCACAAATAGAGGGCCTGAGGGCCCAAGAAATGAATGACTATTGCCTGGAGAGCTGGAAGACACAGAGCATCCAGTCCCCTCCCACCCACATTTAATTTCTTTTCATTTCATTTATTCCATGTAATAAATAAGCCATTCTGAGTACCTGCTCTGTGTGTGACCCTGTGCCAGGATCCGAGGAGACCGAGAGCTGGATGGGGCACCCCAAGGCACGGGCTATCTACTGAAATCCATTTCCCTCCCTGTTACAAAATCAGCCTTTGCCGCCTAGGTACCTCTGGCCAGTTCTGTAGCCACAAGCCAATCCCACCAGCCTGCTGACCAGGCTTCACACCACCAAACTGAAACCCCTCCCATGGGTCTCAGGAGACTCAAATCATGGTCAATTCTCTAGCACCTGAAACACATCTGTCCCCCTCAGCCCACAGGCAGTCATGTTATATAACCAGGCCATGAGCAAGAAGTTCCTGCAAATGATGACAGTGCCGAGGAAATATCTCTTTACATGTTTAATAGTGAAAAGCAGGATTGTACATGAAATCCTAGTGACCCAAAACTGATGGAGAAGCCAGCACGATTTAGTTAGGTACCTTCCTTGCATCTCTATCAAGCTTTCACTCTGGAATCAGGTAAAATTAAGTAAAAACAAAGATAGCTTTGGAGCACTCAGAAAAGTAGCAGTGCTCTATGTGCTTAAAAAAGCAGAGGGGAGCAGAGAAGCACTGCAGCCTCCTCGCCGGTGCAGTAGAACCATGTCTATTGAGAAGGAAGAACTCTCTCCTCTGGAAGGCTGCACACTGGGAAGAGTCCTGGGTCTGCCCGGGTGCAGTCACTCCACAGGGCAGAATGGAGTGTGAAAGCAGAATGCCCCACCCATTTCCACCTGTCAAAATCCTACCCGCTGAGATGGCATGGTTGACTCCTCCACCACCTCCCTTTTATCCTCTCTATTGAGAGATTGGACTGAGAGAAATTATGCTTCCCAGACTTGACAAGAGGCTGCTGGAATCCTGGTCAGGATGTGCTCACACTAGATGTGTAAGTGGGAATGCAGCTTCAGACTGCCACTGCTGGTTAAGAAGGTCACGGTCACCCTCAACCTGAAGTCATGCTGCTATTTCCTGGGTATCAAAAAAGCAAGATGGTGGTGGTGGCTTCTTGTCCAAACTCTGTGATCCCTAGACCTCAGCTTAAAGTGTCCATCTTCCAGCTCCCTAGAAGAATCAAGAATGGCTATAGAGCTGGTGGCAGCTGCTTCTGTACAATCTAGGAGTCATTCAAGCTCCTCCAGCAATGTTGTAAGTACCTAATTCCCAGTATTAAACCTCTTATGCTTACAATCACTGGAGTGGTTTCTGTTTCCTATACTGACCCCTGTTCGATAAACCATGTCTGACCAACCAACACAGGCTCAAAGGCCACAGGAGCCACAGTGAAAATGCTGCGGGGAACGCCGCTATGTAAAGGAGAGCCAGAGGACTTGCGCTGTCAGGTTATAAGTGGTAACTCCCTCGGATGGCTCTGGAGAAAAGCCTTGTGTATTCTCACCTTGGAGCTGAGATGGACATGTCCAAGGTTGAGGTGAAGTGGCGGGAGGGGTCAGGTCAAGAGGCTCAATGCCAGGACGGGCCTCAGTTACCCAGAAGGAAACTAGTAGGGTACAGTCAGAGAGCAAGAGGGCTGATGGGTGAAGTTCAATGTGAAAACTGAAGAAATGGAGGTTGTCTCCAGACTCAGAGAGAAAGGCCGAGGACAGGTGACAGAGTCAGTAATGAAGTGCTGAGGCATACAGGAGACGGCAGGGAGCCTGAGTCAGGCAGTTGAAGCATCAAGCACTTCCCATAGATGAAGTTGGGTGGCCGAGACAGGTTACTTATTAGTGTGGGCCTGGTGGGACTGTAAGGCTCAGGGACATGGAGAACCAGCTGGATTGGGGTATACCGAGCTTTCCTGTCACCCAAGGGAGAGGGATGTTGTCCTCTGTTGGGTGACATACAATATGAGATCTCAAGATCAAGAGAAAAAACACGTGCTACTATGAGTGGTCAAGTCCATGTCATGCTGGATCTATCAATACATCCAAAGAATTCTCATTGGAGCCAAATTCCTGGGCAAGTGAGATTCTATGAGACTTTTTTTTCTTCTCACAATTAATCAGAATGCTTTAAGTCAACTTTAACATGCATACAAATCACCTGGAGAACTCTTTAAAACACAGATTCTGATTCAGTAGGCCTGGGGTGGGTCTGAAATTCTGCACTTCTTGTCCATGGACCATACTTTAAGCTTCATAAACATCAGTCAAGATCCAAACTTTTTACAAGGGCACTATCACGTGCACTACAAGTGTCTGTTCTCTCCTGTTTTCTTTCTCTCTCTCCCTCTCTCTCTCTCCCTTCCTCCCTCCCTCCCTCCCTTCCTCCCTGCTCCTTCCTCTGAGTCAGGGTCTTACTCCATCACCCAGTCTGGAGTGCAGTGGCACGACCATAGCTCATCACAGCCTCGACCTCCTGGGCTCAAGCAATCTTTCTACCTCAGACTCCTGAGTAGCTTGGACTACAGGTGAGTGCCACTACATCTGTCTAATTTTTTTTATTTTGTGTGGAGATGAGACCTCACTATGTTGCCCTAGCTGGTCTCGAACTCCTGGCCTCAAGCAATCCCCTTCTGCCTTGGCCTCCCAAAGTGCTGGGATTACAGGAGTAAACCACCACACCTGGTCAGGCAAGTGTCTGTTCTCTAATTCACAGATGCAGCTTTCACAACAGCAGAAGTTAAAGAATTGTCTTGGGCCACATGAGAGTGATTCGGACCCACAGGCCAAGTGTCAGTTTTCATTTGTTTGCAACTTCGTTTCTTGCTGCTCCCCCCAACCCTATCCTGGGACTTTTGGAAGAATATGATTTAATTCTCCATTTTTTTTTTTTGAGTTGGAGTCTCACTCTATCACCCAGGTTGGAGGGCAGTGGCACACTCACAACCACTCCAGCATTGACCTGCTGGGCTCCGGAGATCCTTCTCCTCAGCCTTCCAAGCAGCCGGAACTACAGGCGTACGCTACCATGCCCTACTACTTTTTTATTTTTTATTTATTTATTAATTTTATTGTGGAGATGAGGTCTCACCAAGTTGCCCGGGCTGGTCTTGAACCTGCAGGCTCAGGCAATCCATTCGCCTAGGCCTCCCAAAGTGCTGGGATTATAGGCTGAACTACCAATTCCGGGATTATAGTGCTGGGATTATAGGCTGAGCTACCAATGCTCCATTTCTATGGACTCTAAAACCTGTGCTGAAGGGAAAGGGAAGGGAAAGTCACTGTGAGTTGATCACCACCAGGGCCAGGTAAGGCAAAGGCTGTGATGAAAACAATACTCTTATTTGCTTGCCTGACCCAGAAAGTCTTGTTCTCCACTCTGGAACCCTGGAAGAAGAACAGGCAAAGGATACAATAGGTAATTCATGGAAGAGCAATCCAAATGGCAGATACTCATATGAAACAACGTTCAGACTCATCAGGAGTCAGAGAAATGAAAAAATCAAAGTAACAAGGAGAGGTTACCACCCCCCTACCAGCCCAGCCAACAGCAATAAGGAAATAACTATTGCTGGGGGGCTGGGACACAGGCACCCTCATGGACTGTTAATGGAAATAAGAATTGTGAATTGTTGTAATTTATAGGGAAACAATCTGGAAGCATCCATCAAAAATAGAAATGCACATACCCTTCAGCTCAGCAATCCTACTCTTGGGAATCTATGCCCAGGAAACAAAAGCACTAGTTTAGAAGGACACGGGGACACACACACACACACACACACACACACACACACACACACACACAAAAGGATGTTTATGGGAGTATTACTTATAAGTGAAAAAACTGAAGACAAAACACATGCCCATCAAAACAAGAATGGATGGATGAAATATGAAACATCCACTCTATGGAATAAACAGAATGAAATAATAGGTATACCAGCTATCTTGGGGGATTTTCTACGAAGTATTGATAAGCAAAAAAAGCAATATGCAGTAAATTTGATAAATATGATCTCATTTTTTGTGAAACAATTTTTAAAAACTTGCATATATATATATATGCATTTATGTATTTAACTGTCTATGACTTTTATAAGCACAGAAGAAAGTATGGAAGGATTCCAAGCTATTCAGTGAGTTATTTGGCGTGGAATAGGGGTTGGGGTAATAAGAAAACAAAGAAAAAAGCTCATGTATCTTCTCTCTCATACACACACCCCATTCATGCATTGATGAGTTGACTAAAATGACAAGGTCATGGTTTTGAGAGTCCTTGCCTTCCCCTAGGTCATGGTCCCCAGTCCCAGCACTGCTCAAAAGGAAGACTCCCCCACTTTCTGCCCTGCCACAATTTTCAGCAAACTTCTGCCAGGTGTGAATCTGGAGGTGAGAAGGAGGAACAACACATGTCCTTAAGGCTAAGCTACGCTCACAGCTCTCCTCCACAGAAATATCACTGATAGGCTCTTGTTGCTATCATCATTGTCACTGTCACTTGGAGAAACTGTAGCTGAGACCAAAAGCATGAGCCCCACACAAGGAAGGAGAGAGGGCTCCTGGTCCTCATCTTTGGGGTGCCTACCTGAGGCTCAGTTCTTGTGGGTAGCTGTCACTGAAGGACGCTGTGGCGGGCACTGATTACATGCCATAGGTATAAAAGGGACATGATCATCTCAGTGCCCACTCATCATTTGAGTTCCCACCTTCTGATCCCTGTGTCACAACCTCCTCATCAGAATATTACTTGGAAATTTCCAGGGAGAAGAAATTCACTCTGCTCAGGACCATATGTTCAATTTTCTGAAAACTGCACTTAGTGAGTTTCTTCTTACCTGGTGCTGAATTTCACTCTCTGCTCCATGTCCTGCCTCCTGGAGTCACAGGGAACAAGTGCATTTCCTCTCCCACATGAAGACAGAGATAATGCTCCCACAGGCTTTCTCTTATCTTAACTAAACATCCCTGTTCCTGCCACAGGGGCTAAGCATTTGTCCAAGGCATTTCCTGATGGCAGGTTAAGCTGTTACTTCTCCAGTGAGACACAGGGATTTTGGTAGGATGCAGGCAAAGACCCCAAATCTCCAAGCCTTCCTGATGAGTAGGTCTGCACACTCTTTAGCAGAACTCTGAAGGGATATAGAGCAGGTTGGGGAGGAAGGCAGTGCCAAAGGCCCTTTCAAAGAATGAGGAAGAAGCTGCCATTGGTGTGACAACACAGATGACTAACCCCCAGGGTCCACACCTGCTCCTGGTGCACTTTGCTGAGCAAGTCTGGCCAAGACTTGTGCAGGAAAGGCTGCACCAATTAAACCAGATGTGGACATGGCAGAAGGAAGGGGAGTTGCAATTAGGCTGTGTGTCCTCAGGAAGGCAAAGGGACGTCTTGGCCTCCTTGTAATCACGTTCTGAAGGGCTGTGGGCTGTAGCAGGGGCACTGGGCATGCCGAACTGCTGGGGAATGATGCTGGGGAATGAGCCTTTACATACTTGCTGAGGGCACCTGGGCCTGGGCCCCCAAAGGCACACTCTGGGGCTGCAAGGAGAGAAATGAACCATGGTGAGGTAAACCTCATTAGTGCAAGTGCTGCCAATTCAGTTAGAGAGACCAGGACCTCGAGTTTGGGTTCACAATGTGTCAGAACTAATGCAGTAACCTTTCAAAACAGTTCCTTGACGGAAAATCTTCAGTAGAGTTCTAAGAGCATTGTGATCCACTGAGGCTCGTTAAGTTATTAGCTGTACCTCATCAAGCAGGTCACTTCCTTACTTTGAGCCTAAGTTTTGTCTTTGAAAAAATGAAAATGGCCGGGAGCAGTGGCTCACCCCTGTAATCCCAGCAGTTTGAGAGGCGGAGGAGAGAGGATTACCTGAGCTCAGCCTGAGCAACATGGATTTGAGCAACATGGCAAGACCTCATCTCTACAATAAATAAAAAAATCAGCCAGGCATGGTGGCATATGCCTGTGGTTCCAGCTACTTGGAAGGCAGAGGCAGAAGGGTCACCTGAGCCCAGTAGGTTGAGGCTGTGGTGGCTGTGAGCATGCCACTGCACTCCAGCCTGGGAGACAGAGTAAGACTCCAACTCAAAAAAAAAAAAAAGAAAAAGTGAAAATGATATCTATATATAGTGAAGATGTTATAAATGAAGATGTTATAATTCAAAAAGGTCCAGATGCAATAGTTCACGCCTGTAATCCCAGCACTTTTGGAAGCTGAAGCAGGAGGACTGCTTGAGCCCAGGAGTCTGAGACTAGCCTTGGCAACACAGCAAGACTTCATCTCTCTAAAAAAAAAAAAGTTAAAAAAATGTCCTGGGTGTGGTGGCACACACCTATATCCCAGCTACTTGAGAGGCTGAGGCACAGGATTACCTGAGTCCAGGAGGTTAAGGCTGCGGTGAGTCATGATCATGCCACTGCACTCCAGCCTGGGTGACAGAGTGAGACCCCGATTCAAACAATAAAATAAAATAAAGATCCAATAAGGGAAACTACATACGATTACTATGTGAAGCATAGATTGCTATACACATATCACTTTATTTTTCCAGCTGAGGCCAGGCATTTAAAGTAAGGGTGTTGGGTATCTAGTATAAAACGATTGTGACTGAAAATACTCTCCCAGGGCAGCCCACACAGAGCACGCCACCTGACACTGGAAAGACACTCTAGCCACATTCCACGACACCATCCGGATGCCCCCAGATGAGGGGAGGCCTCCAAGGGCTGCCTCATGCTCACTCCCCAGAACAATGCTGAGTCTCCCGAATGCCTCCTTTGTTCCATACAGCACAAAAATCACAAACATCTTTCAACTCCCCGTTTTCCTAGCTGTTTGTTCTTTTCTCAAAGGTCCTAAGATCACAGAAACACTTCCAAGAACAATAGCTGCTGAGCCTGCTCTGCAGTTGAAACAACAAGGCTGAGGGTTTCTGGCTGAAGCGGGGAACGGGGGTGGGAGGGTCAGGGGCTGGGCACTGGGGTACAGGCTTTGTCCCTGCGCTCCCCCAGGATGGGAAGTTCCCACTGGGCCTGCAGGATTCCTGCGGGATAACTGGGCCACTGGCTGCATTTCTCCAGGGTCAGGTTCCACTCAAAACTCACGTGGTCTCTCTGAAAATGAAAAGCTTACTTTTCTGCCCTGTCTTCAGTCTAAGGCAGTCCTTAAGGCCCCAAGGACAAGATGCTCTGCTCAAAGGGCAGGGCCTAGACATCCAGTGAAGGGCCTCCTCACCCCTCCCCAGCCCATTTCTAACACAGTATTGTCCCAGCCTCCTGGGGTGCCCCTTCCTAAGCCCACCCACCTCTGCCCCTCTGGTGTTCAGATGCACCCCCTTGGCCACAGAGGGGACAAGCCTCGTGAAGAGCCTCAGGCTGTACATAGAACCCTGGCTGTACCATGTCCTGGCTCTGAGGGTGCTCTTGAGCCAGCGTACAATCTGTGCCTCAGTGTTCTCACCTGGAAATTGGGGTGCATTAATAGCAACTTCATAGAATTGCCATGAGGACTAAGTGACACTCCATCTAAAGTGCTGAACTCAGTGTCTGACACAGGATGTGCCCCAATAACATTAACTAACATTATTATTATCCCTGTCAACAGTAGCAATAGTATATACCTCCCTTATTCCCATGATTATCGTTAGGTTGCTATTATCCCTTCAGTGTTTTCCTCAGATGAGTCAATGAAAAGCACGGAGTAACTTCAGAAGCAAAACCTGTTACATCATTCTCATGTCATTCAGGGTTTCCCTTCTCTGCGGTTCAGTTACTGAGCACCTATGATATAGGGCCATGAGGGAGGACAAGACAAGCCCAAGGCGCTTGCAGAGATGGAATAACATGGAGAGGGATAGGGCCAGGCTGGCACAGCTCCTGCATGCCATCCCAGCATCCCCAGGAATCAGTGCTCCCAGGACTTACTTCCCCAAACCCTCACCTGCAACGGGGCCTGGCAGTTCTCCCTTGCTCCTCTGCTGCTCCCAGGTAGTAGGAGGGGGCATGATTTCAGCTGAGTGGCCTGTGAGCTTTGCCAGGCCTACTACGGCTTCTTCCATGAACTCTCTCCCCTGGGGCTCGAACACCTGGAACTATGGCGTCCTGAGCTCAGGCCATACCTGCCCTTGGAAAGACTGCACTTGCCAAAGCCTCACTGAGCTACATGAGGGCCTGAAGCCACCATGCCAGCCCAAGGCATGTGTCTTCTCACCTGAGGATGTGGTCTGTCCTACGCGCAGGATACATATCCCTGTGCCTTCTAGGTGGAAACTCAGCCAAGTACAACCCCGTTTGAGATCCAAAGGAAATGGTTATGAGTGAAGGGACTCCCTCGCGTGCAGAAAGCCTGGGTTCCTGTGTCCAAGATGGATGGAGAACATTCCCGCGACCCTGGCTTGTCCACACCTCTGCTCCTTTACTTCCTATTGACCCTCACACCATCTAGATTGATCTCCCAAGACATGGTCCCTCTGGTCACTTTATTCCTCTGCTGAATTCAGAGCCGCTGAAGGCTCCTCTTTGCTACCTGGCCCCAAATGATTTTCTGTCTATCTGCCCCTACACCCCACTCTAAATCCTTCAGCAACCACACCGAGTATTGCCTGCTCCCTACAACTCCCCTGTACTTTCTAGCCCACTGGGATTTGGGGGATATAACACATACTGGTCCTGTTCTGGAGGATGACTCCCCAAACTAGAAAGACTGAGGGCTAATAGCTGTGACTCTGCAGGAAAAAATACTCAAAAGGGGTATCAGGCAGCCTGTGCTTTATCCCAGTCCTGCCATCAACTGTCCCCATGACCCTGAACAAAAGACTGCTCCTCTCTAGGCCTAGATGTCCTCATCTGTCATAGTGGGTATTGACTCAGTCATTTCTGAAGGCACTTTCTAACACTGAGCCTCTGTGAGGCACTCCAGCCTCCAGGGCCCTAGTTTGTCTTTATTAAAGCTATCAAAACAAGGTACCATAGGCTGGATGGCTTATAAACAACAAAAATTAATTTCCTGACATTCTGGAGGCTGGAGGTACAAGATCAAGTTGCCCACAGATTCTGTGTCTAGTGACAGCTATCTTTTCTATCTTGTCCCAGTGTCCTCATAGGGTGGAAGGGGTCAGGGAGCTCTTTATTTTAAGAGCACTAATCCCAGTCATGAAGGCTCTACCCTCATGATCTCATCACATCACAGAGACTCCACCTTCTGATACCATCACAGTGGGAGTTAGGATTTTAACATATGAACTTTGGGGGTACATCACGATTCAGTCTACTGTACCCCTTGATAGCCTAAAAGGGCCAAGGATAAAAATGCAGATGGGGGTTGGACACAGTCGCTCAAGCCTGTAATCTCAGCACTTTGGGAGGCTGAGGCGAGAGGACTGCCTGAGTCCAGGGGTTCAAAACCAGCATAGGCAACTTGGTGAGATCTCATCTCTATCATAAATAAAAAAATATATTAGTCAGGTATGGTAGCGTGTGCCTGTAGTTCCAGCTACTTGTAAGGTTGAGAAGGTTTGCCGGAGCCCAGCAGGTCAACGCTGGGGAGGCTGTAAGCGTGCCACTGCACTCCAGCCTGGGCGATGGAATGAGACTCCAACTCAAAAAAAAAAAAATGCAGATGGGAAAGATAAGGCTCTGATCTTCCTCCCACCTCACCCGACTCTACAGGCTCCAGGGGAAGGTCAGAAAGTACCCCATGCCTGAGCGCCCCACAGCTGGGCCCCAGCAGAGCCCACACATGGATGAGAAAGGCTGATTCCTAAGGCCCTTCCCCTGGGCAGCCAGGCTTGACTCCACAGCAGGAGGGAGGGGATCTGAAGAGGTGACTGCCAGCTCCAAGTACCACAAATGAGCAGGGACGCTGAAAGAAGGAGGGAAGGGTTTCCAGGTCTTTTATCCACATTATTGATGGCACAAAGCAAACCCGCCTCACCACGCCATCAGCATGACAGTGGGGATGGATGTGCTCCCCTGGGCATCTCAGCGCCAGAGAAAGAAGAGCATCTGGTGTCTCCACATTGCTGTGCCCAGGGCTGTCTGCAGCACTCCAAAAAGGCCTTGTGCTCACGGTGCTCAGAAGCAGGGTGTGACCAGCTGGAAGGGATGAGGTGCTGTGAGCCAGGAGCCTGGGCACTGGGCTAGCTCTGCAAAGAACCGGCTGGGTGACCTTGTGAGAGTCACTTTTCTCGGGTTTCATTTTCCTACTCTGAAAAATGAAGGAGTTGGACAAGATAATTCCTATGTTCCCATTCAGCCACGACATTCTATCATTCTACCAAATGTGAATGACAGCCAGATCTAATCAGCTAGAATGAATTCAACCAATATTTTTAGGTTCCTCCAATGTGCAAGCCTCTAACCTACCAAAACAAAAATCCTACATTTTTTCCTGAATGGCTAGGGATGCTACAGGCAGAGGAAGGAGTGAGGGGCCCACCCACTCACTGTAGTGGACAAGTCCCCCAACCCCTGCACAAGAGGCCTCCTCAAGCCCGCCATCAGCATCTACTTCCCAGAGCCTCACCATCAGCAAGCTCCCCTCTCCGAGATAGCAGATGGAACTAGAGGGATTAACCTGTACCAATCTTCCCTCTTCTGACTGATGAGGCTTTGGGGACTCTGGGAGAGCACAAAGGTACTACTGCCTGAGTCATTAACATCTGTAATATAGCAGAAGTCTCCCAGGAACATCTCTGGAGGCAGAAGATGAGTGAGTCCCGAGGGCTGGAAGGCCTGTGTCTGAAGGAGCTTGTCAGCTGAATTATTAATGGGACTCTGAACACTGCTCAAGTTTCCCCTGACAGATGCTTTTGCGAGCTGATGGTTCTGAGACCAATTAAGAATGATTGTGGATTCCAAGGCAGTACCACCACTGGTGAGTGTCTTAAAATGTCTCCAGAACCCACTGCAGCAAATTCACAGCCAGCCATCTCCTTAGAAACAGGCATGATCATCGCAAAGCAAAGGGAATGCCAGATGCCACGGGGTCTGGGGTCACTGCCCCACACCATCTTCTGTCCCCTAGCCTAGAGCATCACCAGAACCCTAACTACAGCATGCAGAACAGAAGAACCTTCAAAGGTCTCTGTTCCAGCAAGCTCCATGGGGTGGGTCATAGAGTCCCAGGAAAACAGGTCCCACGTAAAAAGAGGGACCTGCGTCCAAAAGTTTTAAAAAGCTAACCTTCAACAAAGCTAGACAGGATTGTGTACTTCAGGACTTCTCAGAGTCTTTATTGTGTTCCATGAATCTAGAAGAGGAGGAATAAATATACATTTATTCAAAGTTTCCCAAACTTACTGGATCATGAAATCCTTTTCTCCAAGATGTGTTCTGGGATTGGTGTCCCATGGCACTCACCTCAAGAAGTTGTGGCTCTAGGCCATGGCCTTCCTCTTACAGATGGAGAGACAGAGGGCCAGAGTGGTCACACACTAAGCCAGATCCCAGCTAGTACCTTATGCTAACTGGTAATGTTCTAAGAGCGTGCCAGCTGCTTTAGGGAAAATCCCAAGGCTCTCTACAGAAACTGACAGGTAGTCAAGGACTGTACTAAAATGCTTCTGGGAAAACTATGGGTATGAACCCAAGACCCAGGACTCACCTAAGAGGGTTTGTGATACCAGCATGAGAGAGTTCTGAGATCTTTACAGGCCTGGCACAGGGTAACATTTTTTTTTTCCTAGTAATAATTTAATGTTTCTCTGCTTCCCCTGCTAGACTGTGAATTCCATGGGGCCGGGGCCACATCTGTTTTGCTCACGAATGTGTCCCTAGCACCCAGCACAGTGAACAACCGCCGCAGACAGTGCTCAGGAAATATTTGCTGATTGACAGACTAATAAGCACATGCCTTAATATCAATTTCCAAGACCCCAAGATACTTTGAAAATGAGCCCTCTTGTTTCTGAATGCGAGAGCCCCATGGAGATATGGATGCTGCACCATCCCCCAGCAACATGAGGCTGCCCTTGTTGCCTGGGATAGTCAGCCAGGCTCCAGGGGCCTTGGCTCCCTCTAGAGCCGACTGGAGTAAGAAAAGGGGCTGGCTCCAGAAAGGCTGAAGTCCATGCCAGCATCTGAACCATTTTCCATGGCTGCAGGACACATCTGCATTTTCCATTACTGGTGCAGGGTGTGCAGGGAAGACTTGGGTTATCTGAAGCACAGAAGGTGTGGAAGCCATTTTATACAACAGCCACTTTGTGTTAATCTCCAACTGATCAATGAATGGGCTACAATCAAAGTCGAACACCAACCAATCATAACTGCCTCATTTGCATGGCAGGAACCCTGATGCATGATGGGAACCCTCACCCTAATCAAAAAGAGTCCAGATCCCAACAAAACAACCTCAAACCACTGGCTCAGTTGGCACAGACAGCTCTCTTATGCCAGCTACCCACCTTGCAGTGTGTTCAATAAACCTGTTTTTCTACTCTGATCTGACTTGGGTGATTCTTTTATTGCCTGAGATTCCATCTGTCTGGTTGCTACTCTGACAGAGGGGAAAACAGCAGTGTGAATAAATACATTAACTTCTTCTAAGCTAACACATCATTTATTCACTTATTATACACTTACTAAGCAGTCACTCACAAGGAAAGGGAAAAAATGAAAAAGTTGATTGGTCCCCAACCCCAAAAAGCCAATATTAAACCCAAAATAAGAGAAAAGAGGTGTGTAGAAGTGACCATGTAACAAAGAGGACACTGCCATCAGAGTCATCCAGGCTAAATGTGTCCCCAGAAGCAGGAGAGAGAGCCTGGCTCTGACAGACAGCTGCACTGATATTAAACTGGGGGGCTGAAGATGATGCTCTAGCCTCCATTCCTCTCCAGGCTTTGACCAGAACAGTCCTAAAAAGGCAAAGCAGAGAAAGCCTGGGGCCTGGGCTCTTTCATTCTTTCTGGTGGGGCTCAGGAGTTAGGACAGTAGCCCAGGCAGGCCCTATTTAGGAAGGGTCATGAACCAGGAGGGCAGTGCTAACCAAGCCCATCCACAGGCAGGGCATGGGAGAAGCTGGGGGCTGGTGAGGGGGCGGAAGGGGAGAGGCGATGGGAAGAGCCCAGGGTGAGCAGCAGAGGACTGTGACAGCTACCTCCCCACGACCTGATTGAAAACTCTTGGTGGGGGGGGAGTTTACCCCCAGTCAGAATACAAGCTCAATCAATCTCCTAGCTGTGCCTGTACCTCCTGTCCCCAGGTTTCCAAATGCAAATTAAGCCAAGGATGTGAAGAAACCACATTGATTTGCCACAGAAATCTTGTCTGAAATGAGAATCTACAGTCAGGAGATGGGATGAAACCTGAAGGCCCCATGGGCAGATCCAGCAGAGGGGCTGGCAGAACCCTGCATGAGGACAGTTCTAGACGGTCACAGAAACTTCCATTCACACCTGCCTCCCACAGCAGCTGGGAACCCTGACCAGACAAGAGTCCACTGACAGAAAAGGTGAGGGTAGGAGCAAGCTTTTGGGAAGTTCATGACATCCCCTGAGATAACTGAGAAAGATACCAAGGAGTACCACAAAACCTACAAACTACTGCTTTATAGTCAGCAAATGTAAAATGTCAACAGTGCCAAATAACCACATCATATACACACTGTAAGATTATTTTTACATTTCTGTTTACCACATACCATCCTTGAGCAAGCTGCTGCACTTTTCTCTTTTCCTTTTTCTTTAACGAGTTCTCCTACTAACTCACAGAGGTGAGGTCGAGAAACCCACCATCCTGTACAGCTTGAGGCAGGGAAGGCCCAGAATGAAAGACTGCCAGACCAGACTGCCAGACTGCCCTCTTCCTCAGGGAAGCCACATTAGGAAAGGAGGAAAGAGGTCTTGTATTCGTTCACCCTTTGGCATTCGCAAGTCTGAAGTCATCTCCTTGCTGGTAAAGGAGATTGGTCATTCTGTGTTTCATTCATTCATTCACTTGGCAAATGTTCACAGAGAATATGATGAAGACGATTCCTGCTCTCTAGGAAGGAGCTCATGAACTTGGGCTTTCCAACTTTGACATTCCTCAATTCTGTGACAGTCTTGGCAAAAACATAACAGGGCAAAGTATCTTAAAATCACCCAGGGGAAGGAAACATGTAGGGACAGAATGTTCATTCTGAGAAAAAGGAGATACAGAAAAATAGACAGCCCTGAGGGGTTCCTTCTCCTTCCCTCAGGCTGATCCCAACACTCCCCCTCCCTGGAGAAAACAGATAGTCCAACAACATCACCACCCGTACACCGGCTGGCCGGAGGGAGAGGAGACTCGGCCTCTCAGAAACCCTCCATTCTACCCTGGTTGCCTAGTGGAAAAACACAGCAAATCCGGGGGGAGTTGATTTGATTTTCTTGCCTGGTTGTGATGCAATTATGGTGTTATAAAACAGAGGGACCAAAACCTCTCACAGGGAAGCAGAGAGGAAGAGTCCTTTCATCTTTATATGTACCGTTTTGTAACTCAGCTGTGGCAGCCAACACCCGGGTCCATTTTGCAAATGTTCTCCTTGTGGATTTGTGGAACTAGGCTAAGAATGAAAAGAAAGGTCCTCAGAGGTAAAGGTGGGGGACCTGAAGTGCCTGAGATGGGCACCTATATTCTAGAGGAGTCTTTGCTTTGGGAAAAATCTTCTTCAACACAGTTACCCAGTAAACCTGAAAACTCATAGATTAGGGCTTGAAAGAAAGCCCTTGGGAAGGTAGAAACAGCAAAACTGAGACCTGAGGTTTTCGACTAACAGTGGACACTGACGATAAAACTGGAATTCTTTCGTGTGGTTTTAGGATACTCCCTGGTAGCTTTCTCAGTTATCTCAAGGGATATCATGAACTTGCCAAAAAGTTGTTTGAATCCATTTTTAAGAGACAGAGTCTTGCTCTGCTACCCAGGCTCGACAGAATACGGTGTCACAATCATAGCTCACAGCAGCCTCAAACTTTAGGGCTCATGCGATCCTCCCACTCAGCCTTTCAAGTAGCTGGGACTACAGGTGCACACCAACACACTTGGCTAATTTAAAAAATTTTTTTGTAGATTAAGGATCTTACTATGATGCCCAGGCCAGTCTCAAACTCTGGGTCTCAAGTGATCCTCCTGCCTCAGCCTCCCAAAGTGCTAGGATCACAGGTATGAGCCACTGCGCCTGACCTGTCAAATTTTAATTCATATATTTTTATTGATGTATTTATACCTTAGGCCCTATCTACTTGCAAAGACTTTAAGGTGGCACTTATAAAGGAGATACATGCAATGTTAAAATTAAAAAATAAAGAGGCAAAAAAATCACATAGAAAGAGGAAGTGAAAAATACGATATTTTATAAATCAGAAATTAATTCTGAAGTGTCCCTGAAATGATTATGTAAATCATTGAAAGAGGTTGATTGTGTGAATGTGTACATCACACAGAATGACAGAATGTCAGAGCTGGAAGGAAATATCAATAAATCCATTTCCTCATACAGATAGTTAGGGAACCCAAGGTCCAGGCAAGTGAAAAGAGCCTGACTTGTGGGAGCCTGGGCCCTGAGGGCCTGTACTGTGACAGAGCCAGGGAAGGTAGACTGCACACAGCCATACTGGTGGCAGATTCAGAACACTCCTAGCATGCAGCCCAGGTCTGCTTATGTAAGCACTGATAGCTCAGCTCAGGGCAGCACCTCAAGGAAGCAAGTGACTGGCAAACCCCTGCATATCCCCCCCTACCTCACAAATCACCCACAAGGACATCCGAGCCAGAAGCCCGATGCATCCTAGACCCCATGGTGCATTCATCTTCCTCCCTTGTTCCCCCGCTTAAATCTCATCTCAGTCCCAGGCATTCATGTTTTCAATCCCCTCCCATCAAATCCCTATCATGCAGCCAACCTCAGCTTCCTAAAATGAGAGTGAAACCTGACCTCCCTGTTCCCTACAGGATAAAATCCAAATGCCTTTGCATGGCTTATGAGGTTCTCTATGTCTGAATCTTCACAGCAGGTCTCTTTCCTGCACACCCTAGAGCCCTGGACTGAACTCTCACAGTTCCCTGGAGTACCCTGGCCATTGTCCAGCCAGCTCCCTTCACCTCAAATGCCCTTTCTTCCTGATCACGGTCCTGATACGTTCCTGATTAGCTCTAGCTGACTTGCATTAAATTTTCAGGGTTCAGGGGCCTCTCCTATGTCTTCAGAGCCCCCCCCAAAATACTTATCTGTTACCTGCTTCCTTGAAGTTTTCCTCCCTTATACTATACTTACTTCTGTCTCTGTCCAGATCTTAAAACACTGGTACACAATAAATATTTGCTGTGAAAGAATGACTGACTGCCTGAATGAAAGCATGCATCAACACTGAAAGATTAGAACCATCTTGTCCTAACTGGCCAACAAAAAATTCCAAATGCTAGCTGAGTCATTTTAATTGTCTTGGAAAATAAAAGGCAGCTAAGTCATAAAAAATGAAATAAAAATATTCATTCTAAAAATGACTTTATACAGATGTCAGCACTTATGCTTATTCTACCCTGGAAAAAATATTGTGTGGGGGAAAGATGGTGGCTAAGGCAGAGAGAGATAGTATTAGAAGCCGTTTCTCCAGTGAGAAGCAGTTTAGCACGCACATTGAGGTCTACACTTACACTGCAGCAATATACTTTCTCCTGCTCCCCCTACCTTTTTTTTTCTTAACAGCTTTATTGACATATAATTCAAGTACTGTACAATGCATTCACTTAGAGTATATAATCCAATGGATTTTAGTATATTCCTAGAATTGTGCAGCTATCACATAATCAATTTTAGAACATTTTCATCACCTCGAAAAGAAACCTTACACCCTTTGGCTATCACTTACCTGAACAACCTGACCCAGACCTGAGCAACCATTTTGGCCTGTTCTGGACATTTCATTCATATGATAACATATAATTTGTCTTTGCAGCTGGTTTCTTTCACTCATCATAATGCTTTCAAGGTTCACCCATGCTGTAGCAAGTATCGGTTCTTCATGACCTTTTACAGCCAAACAATATTTGATTATATTGGATCCATCACAATTTGTATATTCACTCTTCAGTTGATAGACATTTGGGTTATTTCCACCTTTTGGCTACTGTGAATAATGCTCTATGAACATTCACGTGTATGTTTTCATGTGGTCATATAGTTTCAGTTCTCTTGGGTACACATCTAGGAGTGGAACGCCTGGGCCATATGGTAACTCCATGTTTAACTTTGCGAGGCACAGCCAGACTGCTTTCCAGAGAAATCGTACCATTTGATATTCCCCCCAGCAGTGAGTGAGGGCTCTAGTTTCTCCACATTCTCACCGGCACTTGTTATTGTCCTTTTTAATTCAGTCGTCCCAGTGGGTGTGCACTGGTATCCCACTGTGGTTTTAATTTCCATCTCCCTGATAACTAATGATGTTGAGCATCTTTTCATGTGTTTTGGCCATTTGGATGTCTCTCTTGTCATTTTGCCAGTCTCAGTAAATACTCAGTGTGATGCACTGAGTTCCTAGGACTTCCTGGTTGATCTGTGGTCCCTCTCTGAGAACTGTCAAATACAACTCTGGCATCCCCACCGACAGGTAGGAGTCACCACTAGCACCTTCAGAGGTGACTCTGGGCTGACTCTCAAGTGACAATGTTTCAACTCAATACACAGGGACTAGACAGCCTGTTGTCCTCTGGAAACTGCTAGGTAGGGCTGGGCTGCGCTGGGAATGACAGATACAGAAAAGAGTGAAGGTGGGATGGACCTTGCTGGTCCTTAAGGACTTTAAAGCCTAGTTGTGGAGACACCAGTTAAGAGTAAATTAATGCTTTAGTAGTCATAACAAAGTGCTTCAGGAACAGAGGGAAGTAGAGAGGTGGAGTGCACATCAGGGAAAGGGTTCATGGAAGTAGTAGTTATGCTGGAGCTCAGCTTATAAAATACGTAGGTCTTCACAGCTGGAGTTGGGGAAGGGCATGGTGAGCTCAGGATCAGCATGGGTAAAGTCCTGGAGGCAGGAAGAGGAGGACAGAGGCAACAGGCAGAGAGGCTGGACTCAAGTTGGCACCTTTGAGAATCTGAACATATGCACTCATGTCTGCATGCTGCTCAATGCACATGCAATTTCAGGGTGTGGGGAGAGGGGAGTAGAGTGAAATGAGGCTGAAAGATCAAGATGAAGCCCAATTAGAAGGGACCTTCATGTCATACCAACCGTGGCTTTGCCCCACAGCCTCCAAGGAAGGAGACAGGGCTGGATCCCAAGGGTCTGCTCAGCTCAGGACCTGCAAGCACAATACTACTACAGCCAAAGTCCACAGATTCTGCAGGCAGCAGCATTTGGATGCTTCCTTCAATGCATGCCATCTGGTCCCCCACCCCTAGAGCCTATCCTCAGAAACAGGCCATGGAAAGTGTCCTCCTTAATGCTGGCCTGTTCCATCAGCCTGTTTCCTCTCCATTGCTGAGGGAAGCAGCCTCTGTCACAGGCATCCTAATTACCACGGATCTGATCCCCACATTACTCAATCACCCTGGAATCAGAATCCAAACCAGCCAGAGAACATATCTCTGATCCCTCCTTCCCTACCCCAACTCACTTCCAAACACACACAGTTTTCTCTGATCATGAAAGGGACAGGTGATCTGACTCCACTGTCTGAAAAGCAGGTTGGTTTTTCTGCCTTAACACCCCATTAGCACCTTACAAGCAAGGGCAGCCTCGACTTTGCAGTTAGCTGTCCCAGAGTGAGCCAGACAAATAGCACTTGGCTAGCTATGGCATGGCTATTTCTGCAACTGCAGCAAAATGCACAAATCAGTAGTCACAAAAAATGGCTTAAAGTCTGCTGCAGCAGGAAGATGCATCTCCAGAAAGCTGCACCCCACTTATAGGACACTCTTCCCAGAATGCCCACTCCAATTATTAGACACTTTCCCCACTCCTCCATCGAGGTCACAAGTCAATGATGCAAGTGGCAGTTCAAACTGAGAACCCCTTTCTGAGAAGATCATTCTCCGAGCATGAGCTGGGGCAAGGCTGATGTGGCAGGGCTGGCAGGAGACTCTACGGTAAGTGTTTACCAGCGATCCCAGCATTTCCAGGCTATTTTCACCAAACAAAAACAAACAAAAAAATGACAACATAGCAAAAGGAAAACTGGATTATGCTTGAGGCTTGGATCCCCCATTTCCTAGTTTTGTGATCTTGGGGAGAATTCAGTAAAATGAGGATGTTATCACTCTTGTCTATCCCCTAAGGACCTCAGCGAATAGATGTGGCAATCAAGAAAGAAATCCAGGCAGGTGTTCAGCATCTAGAAGGGCTGAGAGGAGAATGCTGGAAGTCAGCCACGGAGACTGAGAGCCAGGCAGGACCTGACTCCTAAGGAACTCAGGAACCCAATGGGGACCCTCAGTGCCAGCCTGCCTCACCCATAAGACAAGGGTAGGATGGTGATCAAGAGCAAGGGCTTCAGGGTCAGATTGCCAAGGTTTGAACCCCATCTCCACGTTGCCAGGTTATGATACACTGGGATGAGCTTTTGCCTTTCTGTGCCTCTGCTTCCTCATCTCTAAAATGGAGATAGAAACACTACTGGCCTCGGAGTCGGGATTTCTAAACAACCAGAAGTTTAGAACAGGGGTTGGCATATGACACACATTCATGAAGTATGAGTTATCATTATTACAAACTCGATTTCTGGTCACCAATAATTAAAAGAGCACCAGAGGAAAGTTTTTGGAGGAACTAATGCCTTCACCCTTCATCAGGGAGATGGATGCACCAAGTTAGTGCTGAAGAGCTGAGGAGTAATGCTATATTTTACTCTTGGTCTACTTTGAAATTTGTAGCAGACACCTCCACCCAGGAGACCCCAGTGAAGTAGAATGTGTAAAGATTAACTAATACTAATCTTTCACAGATGCACGTAGTACTTCAAGGTTTATGCATTATCTTCAAACAACACTGAAACGCACAATACAATTCTCATTTTGCCAATAAAGTGAAGCAGATTTTGTCTGTTTAATTCCATGCACAATTCTCTTTCTATCAAAACTGTATACTCTGGATTTTCCAGTTAACAAGGGCAGAAGTGGCTCTACTATGTAAACTGAATCTTCCAGTGAGGTCGTAGTGACACAAAATCTCACAGCATCTTTTCCCAAAAGCCCTGCCTGGGTGGAAGTGGTGGGCAGGTGTAAACACTTTCACTGTCTCAGGAAGGAGGGTAGTGCAGACAAGGAGCAGGTGGACTAAGTTTCGTGAAACGTGAAGAAAAGGGCAGGTGGAGCTCGAAGTCACTTCCTGCTGAACAGATGGATGGCTGTGGGGCCATGACGCTCTAAGGAGGAGAGGAAATTAATTTTCCTGAATAGCACTGGAGTCACAGCAGCCGACACCCATAGGTGGATAGCTTCACCAGTTTTGTGGGAGTAAAGAAGGGTGGGAACTTTCTTCCCAGTAAGAAGAAAAGAAATTGAAGAATGCTAGGTGCCCAAGCATTTTGGAGGTATTCTAGGCAATCATGTGACCAGTGGCCTTCAGGAAAAATTTTCTCCTGAGTGGTGGCATCTATTTGATTCTAAAAAAGAAGGTATTCTGCACCAAGAAAATCAGGTTGTCGGCTTTTAGCACAATAAAAATTTAATATCTTAGTCACCTCTGCTATAAATATCAACCACTGGCACATGATCTGGTATTTAAAAGGCTCTCAGACACATGTTCCTGACAACTAGTTATCATGTAATATTGTACACAGTCATGTACTGTGTAATGACACTTTGGTCAACAATGGATCGCAGATACAAATGATGGTTCCATAGGATTATAATAAAGCTGAAAAACTCCTGTCATCTAGTGATGTCTTCATGATATTAACCCTGTGAATGCCTAGGCTAATGTGTGTGTATTGTTTCTTCATTTTTAAACACACAGTTTAAAAAGGTTATTTAAAAGTTTAGAAAATTGAAAAAAGCTTATAGAATAAAGATATAAAGAAAATATTTGTGTATGTCTATACACTGTGTTTTAAGCTAAGTGTTATTATAAAAGGGTAAACAAAGTTTTAAAAATTAAAAAGTTCACAAAATAGGGCTGCGCGCTGTGGCTCAAGCCTGTAATCCCAGCACTTTGGGAGGTTGAGGGGAGAGGATTGCCTGAGCCCAGGCATTCGAAATCAGCCTGGGCAACATGGTGAGACCTCGTCTCTACAATAAATCAAAAAACTAGCCAGGCATGGTAGCACACGCCTATAGTTCCAACTACTTGGAAGGATGAGACAGAAGGACTGCCTGAGCCCAGCAGGTGGGGGCTGCAGTGGCCATGGGCATGCCACTGCACTCCAGCCTGGGCAACAGAGTGAGACTCTGACTCAAAAAATAAAAATGTTCATAAAATAAAGTTACAGAGAGCTAAAGTTAATTTATTATTGAAGAAAAAAAATTTTTTAGTAAATTCAGTGTAGCCTCAAGTTTCATATTCATAAAAGTCTACAGGAGTGTACAGTAATGCCCTTGGCCTTCACATTCACTCACCACTCACTGACTCACCCAGCACAACTTCCAGTCCTGAAGCTCCATTCATAGTATGTGCTCTTTACAGGTATACTTTTTTTTTTTTTAGTAGAGACAGGGTCTCACTATATTGCCCAGGCTGGTCTCAAACTCCTGGCCTCAAGTGATCCTCCCAGCTCGGCCTCCCAAAGTCCTGTGATTATAGGTATGAGCTACCATGCCTAGCCAGGTGTACAAGGGCAAACCCCCAAAACCCAGATTTCATTTATAAAAAATTGTGTACTTATGTTTAAACTTCATTCATCCTCAAAGTACTCTGTTTGATGCAGTACACTTATTGAGACGCTTTTTCTACTGTTCAAAACAATTTTTGAATTCATCAATTTGGATGCCTTTTAATGCCTCTGCCATTTCTTTTGTTTCAGTTCTTCCACATCAGCAAAACATTTCCCTCAAAAGGAAGCACTCAAAGGAATTTTTTCATCAGGGAAACAAACAAAAAAGCCTCCAGGGGTGAGATTGGGTGAATAGGGAGGGTGGGGCCTGGGGTTCATACCATTTTTGGTCAAAAAGGACTAAACATTCAGAGCAGTGTGGGCAGGTGCACTTGTAAATTACCCATCATGAAATGGGCAAACACATTCAAAGAATCTCCAAAACAAAATTCACTGAAGCTAAAAGCAGCCTCTCACAACAACACTAGCAGGTACACTGATGCCAGTGGGTTCCTAGAATATTTACCTAGTAGGGAAGCCTGTACTACAAAGGGGCCCGTCCTCCAAAAAATAACTCCAGGTATTTTTTTGGGTCCCCTTCATACATTTATATTTTACAGTGTATCTTTACTGTACCCCTTCCATATTTAGAGGTTTTGATACAAAAATACTTACCATTGTGTGACAATTGCCTGCAGTATTCAGTACAGCAACATGCTTTAATAGGTTTGTGGCCTAGAAGCCACAGGCTGCACCTACATAGCCTGTTGCTATACCCTATGGCCTACTGTTACTTGGCTACAAACTTGCACAGCATATCACTGTCCTGAATGTGCACACACATTTGTGCTTCCTGCAGCTGACAAGATTAGCCCTCAGGATGCTGAGATGGGACTTGAAGAAGCCTACAACTGGGAGCCTCTTCCCAGGTGAGAAATGTGTGTCTGCATCGCTTCACCCCGATAGGCCTCCTCTCTTCTTCTGGGAACCTGGCAGAGAGAGAAGGCTTTCCATCCATATTTCCAGCTTGCTGGCATTCAAGAATCATGGTTTGAAGGAGTATGTGTGGGAAGGCCTATGAGTCCTAACAAACGATGGCCCAGAGGAAAGGAGAGCTTCTCTGCAAACCTAAGTATCTGAAGGACTTCTGTGGGGTAGAGTGCACAGACAAGACATGTTCCCTGTGGCCTCAGAGACATTAGTGGGTACAATGCATAGAAACCTCGGGAAGCAGATTTTTACATGTAATATCCAGAAAGACATTCTAATGAACTTGTCTAATAATAAAATAATAGGCTGCTTTGAAAGTGGCCAGTTCCCCACTGTGGGAGGTGATCAAGCTGAGACTTGACAAATCAGGGGTGCTCTGTAGGAGGAATTTGGATGTAAGAAAGATGCCCTGGGATGTCTCCCATTCTTAAGGTTCTGAATTATATCATTTGAATCTATAATTGCCTGCTAGAGTTAGGGAAAACTTTTCAATTTACCTTTCTCATTTTATAAAGGAGGAAACCAAGGCAGATAGGAAGAGATTTGACCCAAACTACCCGAGTCCATCTTCCCATCCCTTCATCAAACAAAGTTGTTTAACAGGAGGAGGAATATCATTAAGTCCTTCAGCGAGAAGAAAGCAGCATCAAGGAGTTAAGGAGGAGGAAAGCAAAGCACAAGTGGATTCAACTTCCAAGAACTGATGACACATGGGGCGCCTCCACACCTGCCTGGAGAACCAGGTTGGCTCTGAACACAGCCCCCAGGTCTCAGCACCAGGAGGATAAGACCCCAAAGAAGGACACTACAATAGAAATAAACAGGTCGGATGCTGTGGCTCAGCCTGTCATCTCAGCACTTTGGGAGGCCAAAGTGAGAGGAATGCCTGAGTCCAGGAGTTTGAGACCAGCCTGGGCAACTTGGTGAGACCTCATCTCTACAATAAATCACAGACACTAGCCAGGCGTAGTGGCGTGTGTCTGTAGTTCCAGCTACTTGGAAGACTGAGGCAGAAGGATTGCCTGAGCCTAGCAGGTCGAGGCTACGGTGGCTGTGAGTGTCACTGCACTCCAGCCTGGGCGACAAGAGTGAGACTCCAACTCAAAAAAAAAAGAAAAGAAATAAACAGCTTTTGCAGTAAGCAGCAGAATGGGATTTCTGTGAGTTAAAGGGCAGACACTAGACCTCAGAATAAAAGAAGTTTCTACCTTAGATGAATGGATGGATGGGTGGATGGTTAGATGGATGGATGGATGGACAGATGGATATTAGGAAGGCATTATTCAAATGCTCCCATAATGGTAAGAGAAGTTTGAATCCAAGTCAGGCTGCAGACATAGCAAAGGAGGAGGAGGAGGAGCCCAAGCCCTCTAAAAAGAAAATGATTCCCTCTTTAGTGTAGAAGCTACGAGTGGCCTGACTGGATACAATACACGCTAAAGTCTACGCCACTGAGATTTCCCAATGATCAAAAGTCCCAGGAAACAGTCTGAGACCAGCCATGCACAACTCTCTTTAATTACACACTGATCACAGCATCACCAGGGACACCACTGAACTGTGAGAAAAAGTGATAAAACCGTTTTTGCTGAAGAGACCTGCACAGGTTAAAGCGGAAACCCAGCTTCTGCCAAATCTAACTGTGGACGGAAGTGGGAGGGCCATCTGTACGGGGCTCAAACACCAAGATAGAAACCTGAGTGCGCCTAAAGATTGTAATGGGAAGACTGTGATTATCTTTAACATGCAAGTACATGCTGAAAATCCCAAGAAAGGGGACACAATGACCCAGGCTGTGAAGTAGCTGGGTATAAGGCTGCAAAACCTCTCAAGAATCACTGTTTCCTAATTCGGGAAAAAGAGGGCAGGGTCTAGGAACCATCCACCTAGGACCTCAGATGCACAGAGGAAGGGCAGGGCACTGAGGTCAGGAAGCTGGATTCTAGTCCTGACCAAGTGACTGGGTGACTTTGGGTGAATGTAACCTGCCCAAAACTTAGTGTCTTCTGCAGAATGGGGATCAAACTATCTGGCTTCCTACTTTACTGAATTAGTATGAGGAGCATACTTAAAATAGGATTGTAAAATATATGAGAGTGTAAACAGCAGAGCACTGCTCAAGCCCACGGGACTGCAGCACTGTCATAACCTCAGGCAGAAGCAAAGGAACTGAAATGGGAAGCTCACAGCACACAGCAAGCTGCTGGGAAGGCCGTAGCACATCAGAGGGGATGGGGACTCCAGGCTGGGACAAGAAACCATCAAGTAGAGGCCCAAGACATTCAATACCGTATTCTCTGCTTCTGGACCATTCTTAGAAATGACCAAGAATGATAAGGACCTGAATCATAAAAGTGTGGATCCAGGAAACAGGTCTCAAACTGAGAAATGCCCACAGGGAGTGAGTGTCTAAAAGGAGACAATTAGACTTCAACTTGGTCAAGTCACGTGAGGGCTACCATGCACTTAGCCTTAGCTGCGGGCAGTCAATGAATGGGGTCAGTCAATCATACAATTACAGCATGCCACGATGCCCAGTTGCTGTACAGGAAGTGAGCTTGTCAGCTGGCTGGGGAAGCCACAGCAGAGAAGGGGCTCTGAAGGGAAGAAGAAAGTAGAAGGAGAGAGATGGGGGAGTGTGAACTTTCTTTGGGGCACAGGGGGTAGCATGCAGGAATGAGTACATTGCAAATTGAAGTTTGAAAAGCTTTAATACTTGCTTCAAAAATCCTTGCCACCATATTGTTGGATGCAACTTTCAGTTTGTAATTTGCAAAACAACACAGGTCAGCTCCAATCTGGCCACAGTTTCTATACCTTTGCCACTTGGCTTCAGGCACTGGTCTCCGGCACCAAGGATTAAGAAAGCAAAGCCACTTTCTTCACTATGGCCAAGGGCATGCAACTGGCCTGTAACCTCAAAAAATGAGAAGAGGGTCAGTGGTAGCTTCATCCACAGCAGGATGTGATCCTTTCCTGCACAGCACACTCCCTTTCTAAGCCAGGACAAATTCCTCCTGGCTTCAGAGGTGGCCCTGCCTCACACTGTAGAGTAACCTCTCTGTGTTCTGTGAATAGTGCCCACTACTGAGCTCCCAGCACCACAAGAAGTTGTTGTGTAGGACAGGGAGAAAACGAGAGGGCTCTTATCAAGCTGGTCTGTGCTTGGTGTTATATAATGAGAACATGACATCATTTCATTCTCAACTATTTATTGAGTACCCATAAGGATCTAGGCCAGTGATTCCCAAACAGGGAGAAGGGAGAGAACACAGACTCCAGCATAACAGAACTGGCAGATGAGCTTTTTCAAATACATCTTTCTGCCTGCATTGCAACATTTGAATCATATATCTCAAATATGACATGGAGCAGGGAAGAGAAACCATCTTATAACCAATAGGTTGGGTATATCCCCATTTTAAAGATGGGGAAACCAGGGCTTTAAAAGGTTTAAGTATGCTATGCAAAGTCATATGGCCAGTGGTGAAACCAGCAGTCAACCCAGCTCTGACTTCAAGGACAGAAACTTCCCCAACATTTCAATCTACCTCCACAATGGCAATAAAAGTAGAAAACCTGAGCAATTTGGTTTCATTTCTATGGCTAGAGAGTTCAGTTTCCTGTCTTTCATGCCATCATTTGAAAGTAATAACCAAACCTTTAACTCCAAGATGTACTTAGAGAACCAGGGATAGACAACAGCTGGAGGAATGGTTTCGGTTCCAGGCCCCAAACTGGATTTATGAGACTGGGAAGAGAGGCTGGGCAATGTTTTATCAGTCAAGGGCCAAGACCTGGTCCTGAAAGAGGCTATAGCCTCGCAGGAGAGACACATGTCCATAGGAAGCATCTATCCTCCATGTCTGAGGAATGGGTCGCAGCTGGCTGTGGGTGGTCCTCAGGAAGGCTTTACGGAATTGGCAGCATCTCACCTGGGCAGAGGGGAGAACATCCTCAAAGGTCACAAGTGTGGATGAGCACCCGTCTGGAAGGCAATCAGGGGTTCAGCGCAGTGTAGCATGGGGTACAAAAGGTGCTGGAAAAAGGAGAGGGAGAGATCGTGGAGGTCCCCGAGTGACAGGCTCAAGAGTTTGGCCTTTAAATTATTAACAGCACAATGCCTAGCACACAGCAGATGCTAAAGAAGGCTGGAGAGACGGAGTCACCAGTCAGTCCAGTGGTACAGATAGCGTAGGTTGTCCCTCTGGCTGCAGAGCATACAGCTGTGAGCTAAGAGACTATGAGGCCTGACAATTAAGTTCACAAACTCATCCTGGAAAACCCGCTACATACTTTGTTGCTGAATCTCACTACAGTCACCTTCTTGGGAAGCTATGCACTGACACCAGTGCCTAGTCCACCCATCAAAGCAATTTTGGAACTATTTTTCTGGAATAGCCATCAGAGCTGTCATCATATTACTCTTGATGTCCTAAATGTCATAAAAATGTCTTCCTTTCAACATTTCCTTTACCTTTAGGTGAAGAAAAAAGTCACTGGGAGCTAGATTGGGTGAGTAGGGAGGGTGTTCTAATACAGTTATTGTTTACTGACTAAAAACTCCCTCACAGACAGTGCTGTGTAAGCTGGTGCATTGTTGTGATGCAAGAGCTCCTTCAGGACCATTGTTGCACACACCTTTCTCATGCCAAGATTTTCAGTTAAGATTTTCCTGCTTCTCTATTTATTTGATCTGCTGTGATTCTCACAGTCAGGCAACAATTTTGATGCACAATTCAGCGAACTTTTGCAATGTTTTCATTAGTTCTGCTCATTAATGGCCGTCCTGACCTCTCTTCATCAGTGATGCTTTCTCTCCCCTCAGAAAAACATTTAATCCATTTGTACACTGCCATTTTCTACATGACATTATCCCCATAAACTTGGACTTATGTGTCCCTGATTTCACTTCCACTCTTGCCAAGTTTAACAAGAAATTTAATGTTTGTTTGTTGCTCTAATTCAAGCTCCAACATTCGTGCAATGGCACACAAAAACATGCCACAACAATAATGAACACCACTGAGCCAGACACTGTCACACATCAACACGAACACAGCTGTGAGACACTGATATACCAAGGTTATGAAATTTTATCAAGGTGTTGTATAGTGCTGGCCAATGTAAGCGCATGGTGACAAGTCTGCGAACTTAATTGTCAGACCTCGTATGTCTGGTGTGAAATGAAATCGAAAATCACAAAGATCGTCAGGTGTGAAGTGAAGGGGAGTTAGAATAAGCAGCAGGAGACAGGCTCGATGGCCCAGCCTGTAATTCCAGCACTTTGGGAGGCCGAGGTGAGTAGATTGCCTGAGCCCACGGGTGCGAGACCAGCCCAGGCAACTTGGCAAGACCTCGTCTCTACAATAAATCAAAAATTAGCTGGGCATAGTAGTGCATGCCTGTATTTTCAGCTACTTGGAAGGCTGAGGCGGAAGGATCGCCAGAGCCCAGCAGGTCAACACTGGGGTGGCCGTGAGTGTGCCACTGCACTCCAGCCTGGGTGACAGAGTGAGATTCCAACTCAAAGAAGAATAGGCAGCAGGAAGGAGGCAAGGTCTGAAGGTACTGCCAAATCATGGGGTGCTGCCACAGGCACGTCAATAGTGTGTTAGACCCTCAGCTGTGGGTATGGGACCAGGCCTCTACACTGTGACTTACTCACGGAGCCTGGAGCATGGGAGGTGCTAGACAAGTGTCTGTGGAATTCTTCATCAGATAAGCTCAGATGTGCTGAGATGAGAGGACAAGAGCCACTTTCCAAATACGCTGCCAGGACGAAAGCCAAGTTCACATTAATTTCCCAAGTTTATCTTGGGCAATGCCAGGGCCAGGGCCCATAGGTGAATTTCTCAGCAGGAGTCTGGGTTTCCATTCCAATCCCCTCCCAGAATTGGGCTGGGCAGAGCTGCCTTCACCCACAGTCCCTGCTGACTTCTCTCAGACAGAGAGAAGCTTCTGGAGATTCTGCTTCAGACGTAATACAAGCCCACGCAGGGGGCATAAGGCAACATCATCTAAGCCCTTCGTGCTGGTCCAGGGTGTAACGCCCTCTTCGCAAGGTATCTTTAGGCTCTCTGGAGTCCACAAAAGCAGGCAAGTCATGCTTTTATTTTCACAGATGAGAAGGTGTGGCTCTGGTGAGAAGCTGACGTCTGGCTAATGTGCACTAAAAGCAGCTCCCGGGAATTTTTGAGATCAGCCAGAAATCAATGGTGACAACAAAGCATTTACACTTTTAGAGGCAGTTGCCTCACCTCCAGTTTCCTCTTGATTCCTTCTATACGGAATTATGGCCAAATCTCAGTGGTTAGTTCTCAAAATTGGCAAATTAGTCTATAGGCAATGTTAGCGCTACCCCACAGAGAAGCCTAATCTTCCTACTCAACCCAGGGTCAAATCCCAGCTTCTGAGCTGATGTGGACTAGCAGGAGATGTAGGGGGCAGGCTTGCTGTTATGAGCTGCAAGTATGGATCCCCAAAATTCATATGTTGACATCCTAACCCCAGTGGGATAGAGGAGGTGATGAAGTCATGAGGAAGGTGAAGCCCTCATAAGGGGATTAGCAACCTTAATAAGAAGAGACATGAGAGAGCTTGTTTCCCCTGCCTTCCCCTCCCATCCCCTCTTTATCTTATAAGGATACAATGAGAAGACGGTCATCCATGAACCAGGGGGCTCTCACCAGTCACCTGATGTGCCAGCACATCTTGGCTTCCCAGCCTCCAGAACAGTGCACAATAAAGTTCGGAGGTTTATAAGCTATTCAGTATATGGTATTCGTTATAGCACCCTGAAATAACGAAGACACTTGGTAAGATTCATTTATAGAGACAGGGTACTTTTACTCTTTACCCTTGAAAGTCCAATCAAAGGCCAAATTACAGCCCAAGAATCGTCCAACGCACCCCTCTAGTTCTAACATGACAGGTCCAGATACACCGCATTATACAGCTTTGAAATGATTCTAAACACGTGCACAGTTTGCTACATAAGTAACACGTGTTTTGCTTTGATAAGAACTTGGGGTGAACTCCCCTTCTCTCGAGAATGTTATGACACACCTGCAGATTTCATACATGTCCTCAACTACTGGGCTTCAAAATACACATAAACCCAAGAGTTTGACAGATGCTCTAAGAGTTCAGGCTATGGTAGGGCCACCCTCCCTTAGCCTCTGAGAAAATCTCACAAGCTTTGCCAGCCAACATCAGCACCACCCTCTGGGAACCTAGCGTGTTGTCAGGGATCTCCACGGTATTGGTCTTCGCTCCTGAGAACCTCTTGTTTAAAAGTAAACCTTACACTTTAATTAACCTTTATATGCCATGGAAGCCTGCTTCCATCTTAACTGAGTGACTAGACTTTAATAATTTGAGAACTCACTCATTGTATGGTTAATATATTCCCTGTGAGATATGTTCTTGCTATTCTCCCCTTCTTTAAGTCTTGTGAACCAAGAAAAAGAAAAAAAAATCTTTTTGTATAGTAATAAACCATGGGATTCATGAAATCATACTTGGGTTAATTATTTTAACCATGCAGAACACACTGCCAACCCAGCAGTATTTCAGACCCTAAATACCTCAGCCTTCAGCAGCCTCCCTCCTCTGCCTCGTCCCTTCCCCAGTCCTTTCCCCTGCATCCCTCCCTGCTCTGCCATATCAAACTTAGGGTGATTACATGTCCTCGGAGGCCCAGGACAGCCTGGTTTACAATTGTCCTGATGCAATCATTGATAGCATCTCCCCTCACCCCGATCTCAAAAGCTCTAGTTAAAACAGTATATTAATGGTGAAATTAAATGGTCACCCCCCACCCAGGACCATTTTTCATGATGCTTCTCTTCACTTACCAAGGGCAGGCAGATCTAGAAAATATAGTCTTAGGTGACAGGGACTAATTCAGACTACACACATTGTCCTTCCCACCCTCTTTCCTTTCCCTCAAATTTCATCCCTTTTTTGTCCCCAAAGGAATTGGTCTTAGCTGGCAAAGACACCAAAATGTTGTATCTTATAAGAACTGTAAGTTTGCTATAGGTGTACCTCAAGTTTAGCTGTAAGTTTTCTATTAGTCAACTGGAAAAAAAAAGGACATCTGATTAGTTATAAAGAATTTAAAAACACATCATCTAGGAGAAATTCAACTATTCCCGGCTCTAAGGCCATGTTCAGATGGACCACCTGTGATGTCCTCAATAGCTTTGCTGAGCAGGCAGGAGGGGGAGGGGGCTGGGGTCTACATGCACAGGATCTCCATGGGTCCAGCCCTGCCCAGCCTCATTGAGGAGGCTGCACTGAACGGATGGGATGGAGTGATGGGAAGCAGCAAGCACCCAACTGATGCACCACTCCCAGGCCGCTCTTCCCTCCTCCACTCTCCTCCTGTGGATTTCTCTCCCACCGTCTCTCCCTGCCTTGGTCTCCAACTTCCCAAAGGCATCTTCAGATGCTGAGAGTAGTTTTAAAATGCTCTGATCCACATTAAAGCTAGAGTAGTTACAGCTCTAATAAATGGGGAGTCTGGGCATCTTTTTGTTTTCTTCCAAAATTACATTTCTGGGCAAGAATTATGCTTGGCCTTGACATTTTGTTATTAGGTAAGTCTGAGGTTAGTTAGAAAAACATTTGATAGAATTTTAAGTTACCAATAAAAATCAACTATTTCAAATAACGAGATAAAACATTTAAAAAAAACAGAGTTGGAATGCCCCTGAAACTGTCAATGTCAGCTCCAGGAAGCAGCCAACTAAAACCCTCTGAGGGGCCAAGCTGACGGCAAAAGCATTTGGCCAGTTTTTTGCCTCAATGAACAGAAACCAGAGGCCTTAACCTGGCAGTTATTGGGCTCTGTCTGGTGCATGGTTGTGTTTTGTTTGGCCAGCAGATTGGTCTGCTTAATTGTCAATATTTAAAACTCAGAAGCTTTTATATTAACAACACAGATTTCTGGCTTCTTTTGAAAAGAAAAAAAAATCAGAGGATCTGGCAACACTAAACCTATATTCACACAAAAACAAACAAACAAACAAAAAACATCAGAAACACTAGCCAAGAACCAGGGCATAGATGAGTTTTCAATCAGTTGCTCTCCTTCCCTCTCTTTTGTTTTTAAATCTTAACAACTCATATTACTTCCTAGAGGTATTTACCTGAAATTAAGCTGCTACAGGCTGTATCCTGAGTTTCTGAATCACAGATAGCCTTTTCTTGCAACTGTTACAATATGATACATTCATGAGATGATCGTCCCTTCTTTTGAGAGCTAATCAGATGCGCTCTCCTATTTAAATGTTTAAAAAACAACCACCTACTCCATCTGGTCTTCAGTGTGGTGTGATGTATAGGCTGGGAATGGGTCTGCGATCTAGTCTGTGCAGGTGCCTGCTAATCACATGCAACCCAGGTCTTCCATTTTACCCACGAAGGTCTCCCAGATTCTGGCTGGCAAAGGGGGATCAGGCAGTTCTTCCTTTCCATCTGCTTCAGTCTCCCCTGCACCAAAAGGGCCTCAAGGTCTCTACGACTCCTCTTATACAAAAGCATATTACTTGACCATCAGTGTGATGCCTTTAACCTTGGGCAGCAGCCAAGAGGATGTGAAGCACAAGTAGAGTGGCGGCCTGCATGACCAAGGTCACACTCAGTACTCCTCCCAAACCCTGCCGACACCTTGGCAAGAAGGAACAGGCAGAAGAGATGGGGGTGCTTCTCTATTCTGGCTATCCCCTCTAAATAATATGCTTCACCTTTATGTCTTTACTTTGCCTAGACACTATCTTCCAGGCTCTCTGAAAGCTGAATACCAACGAGCTGCAATTACATCATTATGAACACAAAAATCCTGTTCACCGCCAGCCCAAGTAGAACGCTAGGATTATATTGCTTTCTTTATAGTCCAAGTTCATGATCCTTGGGTCAATTGAAATAGGTTGGTCCTAGCAGTAATGGAAAGGGTCTCCACACAGGTACTGAGCTTGATTTTATTAAGGGAGGCACATATATTTTTTTTTCTACAGAGCCAAGGGGATCAAGTGGAAGCAGAGAAGAAGCCAAATGCACTGGCACCTCACTCCACATGACTGACATTAATGAGACCCCGTGAGCATCTCTGTGACTTCGCATTTCTGAAAGTCCATCAGGATCCGCCAGCCTCATAATGAGTGCTCATCTACAGAGGCAAGGACTCGGCAGACATCAGGCAAATCATTACATACTAAGCAATTCTGGCTCCTAAATAAGCCTCCTATTTTACACATAGTGATAGAAAAGTCCCAGAAAATGCAGACGGCTGAGTTCCTAGATCAGATCGTTCCCAAAAGCAGCTCCTTGATGTTGGGGTCAATTCTGTCACCCCCACAGAGATCACAGAGCTTCTCTATGATCAATAGGAAATGGTCCATTTAAGGAAGTCACCCAAAGCGGGAAAAGGAGATAGGTATTCAATTCGTCCACCCCAAGCTCAGTTAAAAAACTTGGTATTTCTGCAATAGCCAATTCTGCTGCTATGCTGGGGCCAGGGAGACTGAGAACTGAATATCCATTTTACTTCGTCGCCGGCAGAAGAAAAGCAGTCACACGACTGAGATGTGTACCCAAGATGAGCGTGGACATTCCTCTCATGGGGAACTGGTCATGCTGAACTCAGTGCTTTCCACACACTGCTTGTCACAAAAGGTCCCTCTTGTACACATGCTGCTGTGATTCAACTATGCTATTTTGCTTTTTCCTCAGGAAGATGCTTACAGATAAGGCCTTTAGCTGCCTGGATTACAAATGAGTTTTTTTTTTTTTTTTTAATGAGATGTTTATTTGGCAAAAGAAACAGGTTGCAGTCATGCAAAAAAGGACAGTCCTGCCAGGCTCATCATCCTTTGCTGTGCCTCCTCGCTCCATGGGAGTGATCTGGGGAGGGGTCCCATGGGCTAGACTGTAAGCCCTTGGAGGACAGGGTTTGGTTTCTCTCTGCTGCATGGCCAGGCCCTCAGCAAATGCCTGCTGAGTGAGTTGTCTATTTGGGCAGAGAGTCTGGTCTACTCTGTGTACTCCTCAGAGGTTCCACCCACACTGCAAATCCAACCATCCTTCCAAGAGAACTTTCAGAGGGAAGAAAGGAACATAACACCCACTCTTAACTTTTTAAAGGCAGAATGTGTATATGTGTGTGTATATATGTATATAAACATACATACAAGTACACATATATGTGTTCACATATACATATATAAGATTATATATATATGTGATACACACACACACACATATATATATAGGGGTGCCAAAAATGTGTACACATTTTAAGTATTCACTCAAAAGATAGCATTAATCAGATGAATGCTAGCATCACCAGGCAATAGGCAGGACAGTCAAAGAAAATGGCAGAAGCATGGTTGAGCAAATGTCATACTATACATTGCTACTGTAATTCAATTCAACTTCGAAAAGTAATGCATAGGTAACATCTCTTAAAATGTATGTACATTTTTTTCGCACTCTCGGTGTATATATATTTTTTTAAAGTCTTGCTATGTTGCCCAGGCTGGAGTGTAGTAGCTATTCACAGGCATGAGCCCGCTACTGACCATCATGGGTGTTCTGACCTGCTCCATTTTTGACCTGGGCCCATCTACCTCTCCTTAGTCAACCTGGTGTTCCCCCACTCCCAGGAGATCACCATATTGAGATTAAACTTAGTGTACACACCCAACCAACATAGCACACTACAAATGCCTGGCCTCAAGTGATCCTCCTGCCTCAGCCTCCTGTGTAGCTGAGACTCAGGCATGAGCCACCACACCCAGCTGAAGGCAGAATATTAAGCTGAGGGCAAGGTGGGCCACTTAGTAACGTTTCCAGTTCCTACAGCAGAATGTCTTTGTCACTCATCCATGGTCTGACTTGGTGTTGGCATCTTAGGCATTTGTGTTTTTATTACATTTCATCTGTCCTAGCTCCCTCACGTTATAACCTCCTTGGAAAGCAGGAACCATGTCTTCTACTTCCTAATTCCTCAAAGCACCAGCCCTGTGATTCACACAATAGGCCAAATAGAAAATGAGACTTACAGTGTTTCCCATGGATTGTCTGTAAAAAGAAAAATTGAAAGGGTAAGGCATGGCGGCTCATGCCTATAATCCTAGCACTTTGGGAAGCCGAGGTGAAAGAACTGTTTGAGCCCAGGAGCTTGAGACCAGCCTGGGCAACATAGCAAGAGCTCATCTCTGCAAAATATCAAAAAATTAGCTGGGTATGGTGGCGCACACCTGGAGTCCCAGCTACTCAGGAGGCTGAGGCAGGAAGACTGCTTGAACCCAGGAGTAGTTGGAGGCTATGATGAGCTGTGATCCGGCCATTGCAACCATGGGTGACAGAGTGAGACTCTGACTCAAAAAAAAAAAAAGAAAAACTGAATGTGAAAGCAATTTCTATTAGAAGACCAGTGATGGGACTACAGGGCCTTATTTAACAGCTGGCCTGTGTGGATGAAGTATCTTCTAACTAAACTTCTGTTCCTGCATTCAGTTAACAAACATTGACGACGTGCCTGGCACTTGGTCTGCACAGCATGAACAGAATGTGCAGCCTGGTCCCACCCCCTCCACTCATTCGCTTCCTCATACATCCTTTCAGGAGACACCTGTGTCAGGTATGATGTGGTGGATCTTTTAAAATCGATTCAGTAATGTTAAAGCACTTATAAGGTGCGGGCAGACAAAAAACAGAAATGAATCATGTTTTCAGAGACAGGAAGCACCTCACATGACCTCATCTCTCAGCCTCGCCCTCTAGCATTCTCAGTCTTCAGATGGCACCCAGGTGCTCCTGGCATACCTGGGGCACAGCCACCAGACAGAGTACAATCACACCAACAGAACACAAGCCCACTTGGGCTCTGTATACAGCCTTTTCCTTTTAAAATATACTTTCTGGACAGGTGCAGTGGCTCAAGACTGTAATCCCAGCACTTTTGGGAGGCTGAGGCAAGAGTGCCTGAGTTCAGAGGTTCGAGACCCACCTGGGCAACTTGGTAAGACTTCATCTCTACAGTAAATCCAAAAAATAAGCTGGGTGTTGTAGTGCATGCCTGTAGTTCCAGGTACATGAAAGACTGAGACGGAAGGATCACCTGAGTCCAGCAGATCGAGCCTGCGGTGGCCGTGAGTGTGCCACTGTACTCCAGCCTGGACTACAGAGTGAGACTCCAAATCAAAAACAAACACACACAAACACACACACACACACACACACACACACACTTTCACCGCTGATATCATTAAAAATATCGCCGTCATAGAAGACTATTTATCTCTGCCACAGGGCAAATATATCCTTCCACTTTTATGAGCAATTCCCACAGGTCATACAGGCCATGCAAAAACAGCCCAGTTTTCTAACTCCCAGGAAATAAAGAAATCACTATTTTAAAAAGTGGCAAGCTTTTCTCTCTTTTACTCAGATTTAACTCTAATAGAAACTGACAAGCTCAATCTTGGCTAATTAAAAAAAACACACACACAAGAACAAGGGCCAAGAAATCCATCCTCAGGTGTCAGAGGAAAGAAGAGAACCTAATATCTTTTATCTTCAAGTCCTACATTTATGCACCCTGTAGCCCCAGTGGTGGTTGGTTCTCTTATAAAGCAGGACTTCATACCTAGTGAACAATGGACCTGAATTTATATCAGCCGTGAAGACTTCCAGATGTGACGGTTACATTAACATCCTGACATGAGACGATCTGGAGAGAGATGGAAAGTGCTGGCTGGTTAGATATTAGATCTGTCTCTCTATTTTCCTCCCATGTACCAACAGATTTCAGACTGAGGAACTTGGAGACAAAATGACATTATGAGTTCACATAACTCTCCTCAGCTCTAAACCCAGCAACGGCAGATATGTTTTTTAAAACTAATAGATTAAAAATGACATGTACAGGTGAAATGCTGTGATGCCTGGGATTTGTTTCAAAATAATCAGGGAAAAAGGAAAAGTGGGTGGGAGAAGAGATCAAACAAAGATTAGTTAAAGGTAGTTATTGAAGCTCCATGAATATTATAATTTGGAAGCACCCAGAAATATATAAGACTGCCTACTTTTGTATATTTTGGAAATTTCCCATAGTAAAAATTAAAAAAAAAAAAAATCTATCAGGAGACTAGAAATGTTTAACATAGAAAGGCTGAGTCAGGTAGAAGGATGGTCGAGATATACTGAGGTTTTTTTTTTGGGGGGGTGGTTTTGAGACAAGGTTTCACCCTGTCACCCAGGCTGGCACAATCACGGCTCACAGCAGCCTCACCCTCTTGGGCTCAGGTAACCCTTCCAACTCAGCTTCCCAAGTAGTGGGGGCTACAGGCATGCACTAGCACACTTGACTTTTTTTAAGAAAATGTTTATAGAGACGAGGTCCTCCTATGTTGCCCAGGCTAGTTTTGAACTCCTGACTTCAAGCAATCCTCCTGCCTTGACTACCAAAGTGCTGGTATTACAGACATGAGTTACTGAGACTGGCTTAAGATATGCTTACTGTAAGTGAACAACAACAAAAAAAGACACAAAGCTATATGAAGCATGAATTCATACACACACACACACACACACACACACACACACGCATTGATAAATTTTTAGAAATTTTCTGAAAAAATATTGTCCCCCTATGCTACCTGAATTTTTAATGAAAATATGTTACTTTTCTATAATGACTTTAACATAACTTTTTAATCCAAGAAGGGCAACAGGGAAAGGACACAGTAGAGCTCGAAAAACGAGATAAACATCTCCCCGGGGTCAGGAATGGAACAGGAACCATATTGGAGACCAGGCTGGAGTCATGGCCCAGAGCCGGCAACAAGCAGAGCAGCCAGACACTCCACCTCTGTGCAGGGTAACAGGGACCCACGTCCCCCATGCCTGGGGGAAAAGAGAGCCAGGCCTGGGCATGAAACCAGGGACCTGGCCCACCTAGGGCACAGTCCTGCTCTCTCCCCCCACTGCCCCCCTCTTCTGCTGCAACCGTCTATACACATGCTTTCCTCCCATTTTTGAAGTCTTGGTTTCCAGTGTTCTCTTGGGATGTCTAAATGGTCTTCCATTATTGTTGACCAGTTATTTTCTCCTTGGAATACAGTCAGTTTCCACTTTGCAAATACTTCATATTGCTTGAGGTATGTAGCTGAAGTATGAAAACTGGGCTGGGTCGGGCTCAGTGGCTCAGTCTGTAATCCCAGCACTTTGAGAGGCTGAGGCGAGAGGATTGCCTGAACCTGTGGGTTCGAGACCAGCCCGGGCAACTTGGTGAGACCTTCTCTCTACAATAAATAAAAAATCAGCTGGGTGTGGTAGTGAGTGTCTGTAGTTCCGACTACTTGGAAGGCTGAGGTGGAAGGACTGTCGGAGACCAGCAGATCAACGCTGGGGTGGCTGTGAGCATGTCACTGTACTCCAGTCTGGACGATGCAGTAAGACTCCAACTCAAAAAAACAAACAAAAAAAAAAACTGGCTTGTAGAGATCCTAAATTCATGATGGCAATTTCCTCAGGGGAGGAGGGAAGGAGAGGAACATAGTACCAACACTCTAGTTTGCTACAAGGAAGCCAGGATATAAAGTATCCAACCCTTTTGTCTTCCATAATGGAAGGCAAGCTTCTAGGCAGGGAATTCCTCAAACCTGAAGGCATTTATACGCTGAGAAGTCCAAAGATGATATTAATTATGTTAAATTATCAGCAGCCCCAGTTTTACATATAAAGAAACTAAAACCTGGGGGTTAAGTGACTTCCCTGTGGTCACAGAGCTACCCAGTGGCCAAGATGGAGCTCTAACAGCACTGTCACCACTGCTACTGAGTATTGCTCAGTGCCAAGCACATAAATACGTTGTCTAATTTTTTTTTTTTTTTTTTTGAGTTGGAATCTTACTCTGTCGCCAGACTGGAGTGCAATGGCCACTCGCAGCCACCGCAGCCTCGACCTGCTGGGCTCCGGTGATCCTTCCGCCTCAGCCTTCCAAGTAGCTCGACCTACAGGTACACACTACCATGCCCAGCTAATTTTTTGATTTATTGTAGAGACAAGGTCTCGCCAAGTTGCCCAGGTGGGTCTCGAACCCGCAGGCTCAGACAATCCACTTGCCTTGGCCTCCCAAAGTGCTGGGATTATAGGCTGAGCCACTGAGCCCAATCACGTTGTCTAATTTAATCTCCTCCTCAACTCTGCTATATACTGTATATAGTGTTATAATCTCTACTTCTCAGTTTAAGAAAATGAAGCTCAGAGAGGTCAAAGGACTTGCCCAAAGTCACACAGCAACTAAGTGGCAGAGGTAGGGGCCAGTTAACATTCTCACTTCCTGTCTCTGTGCTGGTCCTCACTTTCTCCCCAGCACTCCCCTAAGAGCCCTGCACCAGTCCTAAGAGTGGGATAAGGCAACCTGCGGAGAAGCTGGAAGGACAGTTTCATTCTAAGCATCTGGAAGGAAGCTAGGCTGGCATAACGCTGCCAAAAATATATAAATAAATAATAAAATAAAAAACCAAAAAATGTGACCTAAAAAGGTGAGGAGTGGACACTATTAAAATACCTACCACAAATGCGAATTCCAGCCTGGTGGTGTGTTATCAGTAGCTGACAGGACTAGCCTGCTGCTTGCAGCTCATGATGGCTCTGAGCTTGCACTGGCTCACAGCCGGCCTGCAGAGCTCAGAGAGGATGAAACCGGAAGCCCGCTGCCCCCACCACCAAGCTCCCATTCAGAGGCTCCTCAGGCGGCCGGCCCCAGGACAAAGTGACCATAACTAAGGGCTGCAGCCCCAGCTCCTCAACAACCGCCCCCCCACACACACACACATTCTCTCTCTTAATGACTCCAGGGTCAGCAGGAGTCCTGTGGCCTGAAGCCGGGCCTCAGTGGCCTCCCATGTGACCCAGGCCACTTTGGCTTCCTAGCTCCTGCAGAGTGGTGACCTCAGACCGAGTGCCTCATGAGGGCTACCTCCTGTCCCTCGCTCTCTCACCTGGGTTTCCCTCACAAGCTCCACTTCTGTATCCTTTGTTTCTGTGCACTCTAAGATCTCATGGGAAAGTCAGACCACTTGCCTCTGCTAAAGGAAAATCTTAAGTAGGAGTGGGCTGCCAGATCAAAAAACAAAATAAAACAAAACAAACAATCAGGACAGCTTGTTAAATTTACATTTCAGACAAACAACAAATAATTTTTTAGTATAAGTATGTCCCACACAGAATTTGGGACATCTTTATTATGTAAAACAATTATTTGTTGCTCATTTGAAGTTTACTGAGTGTCCTGCATTTTAACTGGCAACCCCAGATGGCTGGGGGAGGGGTAGAGCAGGGTTAGGAACAAATTAAGGAATTGAGGGAGGGAAGGGAGGAGGAAATGTCTTTACTGAGGGTCTCTCTCACACCAGAGATTTCCACGTGTGTTATCTCATCTGAGTTTTCCAGTCATTCTGTGCATTGGATATATGTATCCCCACTTACAGATGAAAAAACCAAGGGTCAAAGAATAAAGTGACTTGCAAAGTGTCAACAGGCAATTCACTTCTGAGGACAATTAGATGCTATTGCTTCTACGTCAAGCTGCTTTGCCTGATGATACATATTTATAATTTTTATAGGATGCACAGAAAAAGGGCCCAAACAGTTTTGTTTTCTTTCCTAACACACTCATAGGGAGCAAATTCTATCTGGCACATATTCACAAAATACAGTTATCTACTTACGGAGAAGGCACTACACTCTTCTCTGTTTGTTCACTTATCTCAAGTAAATACATCACCACTGAGGACCTGCCCAGGGGTTCAGTTCCTCATGAAGAGGCAGATAAAGGATCAAAGAAAGGAAGGGCAATGTTCCACCCAAGATGACCATGGCTTGACGATTTTCAGATAGGGAAAGTCATGGAATATTTGACTCCGACGAATCTTAACAGGGACCCAGGAGAGAAAGTTTCCTCTATCACCATCCTATCCCACAATCATTTCCTAGAAAATGTGTTCAGTTTGGTGTACAATTGAGGGGAATGTTGTAAAAAAAAACACCAAAAAACCACTATTTGTCAAATGGACAGTAGAAAACACTTCTCCCTCCACACCAAGCTTCCAACATTCGTGACACACAATAGAGAGGAAACGGCCATTAAAAAAAAAGACTTAAAATGTGCCCTTTTGAAGTACAGTAACTATAGGACAAGTGACTATAAAAATGGCCCAGCTGGGGAGATCCAAATCTATTTCTGCTCAGTGAATTTCCAGATCAAAATGTGCCTATTTAATGAGTCAAGTTTTAGTTTTGTGCTGTTTTGTTTTGTTCCTTCTCGTAGATGCCAGCAGATTCACTTACAATAAAACACATGTCCACCTCACTTCACCACCCAGGGAGACCGCTTGGCTATGGGAGCCCACTGCCAGTTCCCCCCAGGGTTTCGGGCAGTGACCGCCTCTGTGGGCAGCAGTCAGACGGCTGGGCTGCTGGTCTCCCACAAATATGACAGCCAGGCCCAAGGCGGCAGGACTAAGACTGCCTGCTCAAGAGAGGGGCCAGCTCTGTCTGCCCCTGCTTGAGCACCTTTTCTTCACTCCCTTTATTCCCATCCTTTTCATCTCTCAATCTCCCCACCCCAGGCCCCCTGCCAGCCAGGTGAGAACTCCAAAGCAGCAGACAATGGATCTGCCAGGTCACTGGAGCCTCCAGGTTTCTGTGAAAGAAGGCAAAAACCACGGTCAATTCCTTGCCCACCAGCCAGCAGCAAGCCATTCCTGGCCCCAGCACGAAACTGCAGATATTAAAAGGCAATTCCCCAGAGCCAGCAGGGCGCACTGCTGTGCAGGGCAGGCGTGTGTAGACTTCATTACTAAAGGTCTTTAGAAACATTTCAGTTGGGGGGACACTGGGGGAGGGAGCAAATAAAGGAATATGCATTCTTGTTGACTTTGGAGTGCCCAAGCCCTACAAACAGGATTCTTGAGACTCCACTAGCAGCAAAGGGCCCATTACTCTCATCTTACAAAATGGTAATTAAAGATGCTAAAGGTGAGAAAAACTCAATTGCATTTTGAATCTAAAATCTTTCAGAGACTTCTTTTGGGAAGTCCAGACAATTAAACTGATTTAAGTTGTACTGTTTATACAATACTAGATCTATAGAAAATATAAATTCTGGCCAGTAGTGTTTAAATTAAGTGTGATGAGGCTTCCAAGTTTCCACTTACATTACGAGAAAAGATTCCATCTCAGGGCTTGAAGGCATCAGTGCTCTAACAGCATTTAATAATTAGTCCAGTCTAAACACCCCAGGGACACCTCCAGATCCCTAAGGAGCTCACCAACAGACAAGCAGCTTTTGGAGGGAGGAAGATAATGAGGGTCAGAAGAGCTGTGACCCCCTCAAGTCAGAGCTAGAGGAGGGAGGCCTTGGACCTCACCTGCTTCCCTTCTCAGGTGGGGGAAATCAAGGCCCCAAGCCCAGTGGCAAAGCTGGGACGAGCACCTAGGGCTTGGGACTTTCTGTTTAAGGCTCCTTCCATCACTACCCTTCATCAGATAAAGGACCCCAGCATAACAGATCTCTTGTATGACGGTGAGGGAAGGAGGCAGGGAATCTGCTGCAGTCAGGATGGCAGGTGTGTGCCCAAACCCTCTCCCCTTGACCCCCCATGGCAGAGGAAGAGGCCTGCACAGGGACTCTGGGCAATGTGTGAGAGGATTATGTAAGGGACAACAGTCCACAAGGCCCAAGGAGTTATCAGCTCATTCAGAGGCCTTGCAGGAATTTCCTGTTATGTGAGCTGGGTCATGCAAATAGCCACAGCCAAGCTGAGGCTGTCTCTTTTTCCTCTTCTTCACAGGGAAAATGAACACTCTCGAGTCATTCGTTGCCTGTGCCCTGCAGCTCTCCAAGGACTGGGCCTCGCTCCAAGACTGTCCTCAGGGAGCCAGCATTAGGGTCTGCACTGAGAACAAAGAGTGGGCATGCCCATGGGGCAGCGAAATCCCAGCTCCTTCAGAGAAAACTTGGGCAGCTTGGGCTCTGGGTAAGCTATCGCTCTGCCCACTAGAGGAGGAGTCAGCAACGCAGAACTCTCTGGACCCAGAGCTATGGGCCTAGTTTTAACAAAAATCTGCTTCTGCTGTTCCTTTCTTTGTTTTATCTTTCTTAGTTGTAATACATATAGTACCCATACAAACACATGCATAACCAATGGAGATGAATGGAAAAATAAAGTCTTGTAGCTCTCCATGGGCAACCCCCCATGCCTCTTACCCCCACATGCTGGCACTGGAGATCACCATCTCCTTGGTTTTCCTGATAATTTTTAGCACTGGGTCTGCATCCCTCAAGAGTACAGTTTCGTTTTGCCTGGCATTGCACGTAGCTACTATTTGCTCATTTTTACTGCAGTACAGTACTCAACTACAGGGAGACATTTTATTTATTCTGCTGAATAGTACAATTAAGTTGTTTTCAGTTTTTGGCTACCACAAATAATACTGCAGGGAAAATTCTGGAACATGTCTCCTGGTTCTCAGGTGCTGGAGTTTCTCCACGGTACATACTTGACAACACAGCATAATGTAGAATGTACCTCTTCACCTAGACTACATGATGCCAACCTGAGTTCCAAAGCTGTGCTGCCTTCCCTCCTTACAAAACCATCAATCCACCTGCTCTGCATATAGAATATAGGTCACTGGTGACTCAGAGGCCAAGAAAGCCCCATTGATCACTAGGATGGAAGTTAAATCCTGATATTTCCTCTGTACAACAAAGTCCAAGATTTTAAAGTTCTGAGCTTAACCAGAACCAACAACCAAAACAACTGGGCTTTCCAGAAGAAAAATGTCACAAACTCCCCCAAAATAAAGAGGCAGTACCTAAGACTTGGGAGTGGACCTTCTTACCCATACTGGCAACTATAAGCAGTGAGTACCGATGTGCTCTCAAGACACTAAGTGCAAAAAGATTGCACACTTATAGAAAAAGTGAAGGCCCGAGGGGTCATGGAGGTAGCCCCTACTGCCACGACATACCTGTACACGGGCTGCATTTCTCGGGCTATGCCGATGATGGCACCTGGTAGGAAATTGTCAAACTCCTCAAACAACTCCCGGATGTTGGTCTTATACTTTAGGTCCAGGTCCAGCTGAATGATCCGCAGGATCTCTGGAGGAAAGAAAAAGACAACAATAAGATACAAACACAATCCTGTGAGGCTTGGCCATTGACAGAAAATGAAGTGGAGGGTACAGAAAAATTCACTGGATGAATTTTGTTGTCACTAAATGATGAATCGTTACCACTGGAAACAAAAGCCTTTCATTTGCCACCAACCCCTTCCGCTCTAAAAATCATCACAAATAGCTACCCCATATCTTCACTTCCAACGGCAGACACATTAATTTTGTTTAAAACCAGGTGACCATATGCTCCAATTTAGGCCCGCTGTCCTGATGTGATTGCTAATAGTGCACCATTTTACTCCCAGAAGTATCTAATGTGGACAATACATTATAGGGACACGCTACATAAAACTCAAGGTATCCAGGTGTCTCCTCTCTGGAGCACAGGTGGCAAATAACCCCAAAAGAAAGATGTAAAAAAACAATATGGTCTTAGACCCTTATCAGTATGTTCTATAAACCCAGATATGTGTTGGGTGAAGATGCTGACCCAGAGAGAAACAGCTGAAAAACGCAGATGCTGTCACGTTTTTAATCCACTGAAAGACACAGTGAGTCTCACAATTACCTGGCATTTAGGAGCTGGTGGCTTCTAGTGCCTCCAGATGACTCCAGGGTCGAAGAGGAGGAGGGAGACATTGGCTAAGGTCATTCCTTCTTGCTTCACCCAGAACAGCCTGGCTGAGATTCTGCAATGTGGGTGCCTGGAGGGGTCAGACCCCAGGCTGACTGGGGCCCTGTCCTTGAGGAGAGACATGGGTGACTCAAAGGGAGGAGCTGGTGCTGAAGCATGAAGTGGAAAAGCAGCTGTGGGAGCTCCATAAAGGGGGTGCCCGGGATTCAATGATGTAGTAGAGCAAGCAAGCACTTGGTGCCAAGGGACCCTGGCCTGGGAATCAGAACACATGAGTTCAGTTTTCAGGTTTGCTGCTGCTGAACTCCGTGACCCTAGGAAAGTTATTTCACTTCTCTGAATCTGTTGTTTCATTTGTTAAAATGGGAATGATATCCATGACTTGTGCCTTGAGAGGCTGTGAGGATGAGAAGACGAGATAATGTGTGAGAAATGTATTATAGGATATAGAGTCCTACAGGAATCCAGGCTCTGGAGAATAGGAAATTCACTAAGACCTGAAGCAGTCAGAGAAGACTTCATGGAGGAGGGCGTTTGGGGCTAGGCCCTGAAGTGTGGGCATGTATGGAGGGGTGAAGTAATGCCCATGACCACTCTAGGACATCAGGACTCACCCCTTCACTCTTTATTCATCTTTTCTTCCCTGTCCGCCTGCCCACCCACCCACAGGGCTTTCTGAGGGAAGGAAGCCCTCTGAGGACAGGGACCACATCTTTGGCATCTTGGCCTCTATCAGCTCATAGTGCAGGATTTGGCATTCAGTAAACACTCAGGAATGTTTGTGAAATTCAGTAGCTATTCTCTAGATTCGTTTATGAAGAAATCACAGCTCATGAGTCAAGAAAAACTGATTCATTTGTTTCTTCTATTTTTCTTGGTGACGCAGAAACAATACATTAGTTGACATTCTACATGGCTTTTCTAGAAAAAAAAAAAAAAGTCACAGTAGATGAGAATCCAACCACTCAGGCCAGAGGACACTGAGAGGGCACCAGAGCAAGGCTTCTCAAGCATTCATGGGAAGAGGGTTCAGGAAAGTGGGTCTGCTGCCTTCATGCTGGTACCCGACGTGCGTAGAGTAAAATGATTGCTTTCCTTCCTGCACCTAAAAGCAGCAATAACAATATCAAAGGCTGGGCACAGTGGCTCACACCTGTTATCCCAACACTTTGGGAGGCCGAGGTGGGAGGACTGCTTGAGCCCAGGAGCTCGAGACCCAGCCTGAACTAGGGAGGCTGAGGTGTGAGGATCACCTGAGCCCATGAGGTCAATGCTGCTGTGTGTCATGATCATGCCACTGCACTCCAGCCTGGATGACAGAGTTAGACACTGACTCAAAAAAAAAAAAAAAAAAATCCAAAGACCCAGAAATCAGGAAAATTGATAACCTGGGGGTCTGGATGTCAAGATTCCCTCATGGTGAGTTTACTGGTCTCCTGGAAACCTGCCCTAAACCGAGGGGTAAAAAATAGAGACAGGCCATAGGGCAGGTCCTCAGAACACTTGCTGCTCTCAGAGGCAGTCTTGAGGAACAGAGGGCAAGAACCAGATGGTGACCTCAGGGACGGACACTGTGTCCCAGGAAAGAATATCCAAGAATGAAACCTGTAGCCATTAAGAAGTCATAATGGGTCATCAAGGGTCAGGCACACACACCCCTCTGGCCATTTCTCTCCTTCCTTCTCATCCATCTCCTGCACCCCAAGGTCACGTTGATAGTCTCAGGCAGCTCTTCTGCAAGGAAGAGCCTCGATGAGACAGAGACAGGAGGTGGCCACCATCCCCAGCAGAGAAGCCGCATCATCTCAGGTTCTGCTGATAAGGAGGGTGGAGGCCAAGAGTGAGTGCATGGTAGTGGTTTTTGTGGTACTGACAGGACTGTGAAAGGAGGGGAGACCTCATCTTCATGGCCCCAGGGAGCATTTCCAATAACATCAACGATGGCCACATAGAAGCATCCTTTTCCTGAGTGGTTTTTAGGTGTCCAGCATTGCACAGCAATAGCTTATTTTTCATCACTGCCCAATATGTTAAGCAGAGTGATTCCTATTTTTAGATGAAGAAACAGAGGCTTAGAAAGGTCAAAAACAACAGCCCAAGATCACACAACAAGTGAGTATTGGAGCTGGGTTCCCTTTCTTCCCCCAGAGAGCTCAGGGAGAAAGATTTAGCTCTGCAGTTACCCACACCAGGGCCCCAGGAACATGCAGAAGAGCCAAAGACCTTGAGAAACAGTTCTGGAGCAAAACAACAAGCTGGCCAAATGTGGAATTTAAGGGAGGGAAATTTAAGGAACATATGATGATTCCACTAAGATTAAAGAAACTCCTGACAGCAGAGAGGCCACTCATTTAGTCAGTCCATCAATCATCATTCTTCATCAAAAGCCTACCAGCCACTACATGTACTCTTTGGTCTTTCAAGGTCATCTAAACCCTATTGATTCCACAAGGAGTTGCCTGAACACCTAGACAGGCCTTGCAGAAGTCGTGGGGTCCTGCCCTATGCTCCCCACATGGCCGCCTGCCTACCTCTCGCCACTGCTACTTGCATGCCCATCTCACCACCCTTCTAGAGGAAGCTCCTTGAGAATGGAGATGTGCTGGGCAGGCAGAGCTCAGGGACATCAGATGCTTCCAGATGAAACCCGTCTCCTTCATTTTGGCAGAACTCTAGTCCTATCTTAACATACGCCTCAATAAGCCTGAGCGCTTTCCCTGCCCTTTAAGGACTGGCTGAGAATAAACCCAGAAAGGTCATACATAACCCTAAGACACAGGAATTTGACATGCTTTCATATTATTTACAATTCCTTGCTCCTACAGCACCCTTGGGGAACCCTCGTTCCTAAGCACCCTGCTTAAAGTTGTTAACAGTTTCTTCAGGAGGGGCCTCACCAACCAAGGTAACTAACTAGGAAGAAAAAAGGCAGCAACTCTAGCACAAAGTGACCCCTTCACACCTATAAAAAACAACTGAGGTGGGAGGATACCCCTTTATATTCAGGGAGGTCAAAAGCCCCCTACACAGCCTACACTGGGATGCAGGCACCTGTCTAGAAAGTTATCGTTTTGTATAATTATGAAATAAGATGCCAAGTTGTAAATGTCACTGTTGAAGACAAAGATGATTACAAGGAATGATGAAATTCATTAAGATGAGATTTTTTATTTTTATTTTATTTTTAGTTGGAGTCTGTCTTCCAGGGTGAAGTGCAGTGGCACAATCATGGCTTACCACAGCCTCAACCTCCTGGGCTCAGAAGATCCTTCCACCTCAGTCTCCCAAGTAGCTGGCACTACAGATGGGTGCCACCATGCCTGGCTATTTTTTTAATTTTTTGTAGAGACAAGGTGTTACTATCTATGTTGCCCAGTCTGGTCTCGTACTATTGGGTTCAAGCAATTCTCCCGCCTGCCTCAGCATCCCAAAGTGCTGGGATTATAGGCATGAGCCACAGCGCTTGGCCAGATGAGATTTTTTAAAAAGGGACCTGTTGACTCAGCCTGTAATCCCATGCCTTTGGGAGGCTGAGTTGAGTGGATTGCCAGAGCCTGCGGGTTCGAGACCCACCTGGGCAAGCAAGGCCTCATCTCCACAATAAATCAAAAATCAGCCGGGTGTGGTAGCGCATGCCTGTAGTTCCAGCTACTCGGAAGGCTGAGGCGGAAGGATCGCCGGAGCCCAGCAAGTCGAGGCTGCGGTGGCCGGGAGCGGTCACTGCACTCCAGTCTGGGCAACAGAGTGAGACTCCAACTCAAAAAAAAAAAAAAAAAAAAAAGGGACCTGTTCCTCTGGCCTCTGGTCCTTGATGTGGTCGTCTCTCTGTAGGAACTACATTGGGGAGAGGGGGGCTATACATAATGCTGAAAGTGTGCTGAGAACAAAATGAGATTGATGTATGGAAGGGACACCACAGTGATGGCCCGGAGGAGATGTTGGTTGGAAGACATCTAAAATGACAGCAGTAGGACCACTAAAATTTAAGATGAGTGAGATAATTACCCCCAAAGTAAGGAGGAGACAAAATCTATATAGCAGGGGAAAGCATGTCTGAGAAAAAGGACTAGACATCTACGAGATTCCAAAGAATGGCCCGCATCCAAGGCTGGTTGAATGTGCACCATGTCCAAATCCCGAGGACAACAACAAAGGGATGGAGGATAAAATAATCTAGGATGATAGATGTGGGGAAAAAAAGCCTGGGTAATAACTGAGGCCACTTACCTTAGGAAAAGCAAGGACCAAAGAAGAAGAGGGACTTGTCAGGGGTCACATTCAAGTTGAGTAGCAAAGCTCGTCCCAAAACCCAGGTGTTCTGACTCCCTAGCTAATGCTTTTGTGTTTATCAGCTCCCACTCACTCTCAACATGGGCCATAAGCTTCTAGAGAGCAGAAAATATTGCATGATGGCCCAATGATTGTGCACAGGACTGTCCGAGCACCCACACAATGCATTCATGGAGTATCTGCATATCATCCCATGAAGATGTAAACCCAAAGAAGAGTAAGTAATAGCAAAGAAAACGAGTAAGAGACCTCCATGATCCATGCACCTTACAGCCAGTTTTCAAGAAAGACAACATAACTCTCTGTATTCTCACACTGACATCAGGCAGGGATGTGAAAGATCAAACAGTTACATTCCCCTGAGAACACAGCTTGAACTGTTTTCACCTAAAAGACAGGAGTCAGCCTTAACACTCAGGACCCAGGACCACCATGGAAACACAGGCTTGGTGCTTGGTGTGAGACCCACAGCAGCCAGCGGGAAAGCACTCACTGTCCACCCCAACTCCCAGCCCTCCTGTGCAAGTCAGACCCAACGGTTCCTGGACAAGTGTTTGCTGCTGCATCTCATAAATTAAACCTTCCAGTCAGCCCCTCAAACTCTCAAATCTCCTTATGTATTTGTTTAAGTCACAAAAATAAGAAGTATCGAAGTGCATCCATTTCACTTTCTCAGGTGGGGGGGAGCTTTCCTGTGTGTTAGAAAAGTCCTGTGTTGGCACCTGGTGTCTGCAGAACACACTTGTGCTGAGTCTTCTCCTTGGATAAGCTCAACTGCCTGATGGTGGCTGACCTGACCTCCTGGTGGATGACAGAACCTAGAACAGCTTCCAGAATTCCCACCTCATGGGTCAGCAGCTAAAGCTTTAAACTGTGCCTCTCAAAGGAGACAACAACTTGGTAAGATATCAGCAGGTGGCCTGAACTATTTCAGAAATGGAAGAATTGCTGCCTCCAAGGTACAGAAGGTGGTTCAGGTGTTCTGGCGGAGACCCCCAATCACAGGACTGACAAGACAGGAAACAACAAAGTATGTCAACACTAAAGACGCTATAAAAGACACTAAGGTTATCCAGGTAGGCTTTTTGGCTTGAGACATATTTCCACTTGAACTTCAACTCCAGGGGTTAGAGTCAAAAATGTAGTTCCATCTTCACAAGGGATCACATCTGCTCATCTTCATCCTCTCATGCTCCAGTTTTGGGCTAAAGAAATGGTGCCAGGCAACCCCCTCAGGTGCCCTCCCACTCAGAATTTTTCTATCCTCTCAATAAATCCTGCTTTCTCAAAAAAAAAAAAAAGAAAGAAAAGAAACGGTGTCACTTGGCTCTAACACGTTGTAAAATGAAGGACAAGATCAAAAGGAAGAGCTAAAGATGGCTGCTTTCAAGACCTCCAAGACCCCATTACCATCATGGCCGCTCTGACCCTGGCAGCATTTCTCAAGCTCCTGACTGTCCAGGGGATTGTTTTCAGTGTGAGAACACCTATACCTGCTACCAGGATCTGAGGCCTGGCTGGCGGCTGATACCTCTGCATGACTGCACCGCAGAAGGCCACATTCATGGCCTTAGTCTCAGCTGGGAGATTCCCAAATCAACATTCCCCTGCAGAAACAGGCTTGGGACAACTCAACTCATCATCGGCTTCCAATTAAACCAGCCACAAGCATGTCATCTGACCATGGGTGGAATTACAATCCAGAATGAGAAATGAGTAATTAATGGTACCCAAAAACAAACAAATGGGAAAAAAAAAAATCCCAGAATCAAAAAAAAAAAAAAGAGCCTCTTTTCTACTCCCCTCCCTTTGCCTATCCCCAGAAACAATTCCTGGCAGACATATCTTCTCTCACACACACACACACACACACACACACACGACATGCAACAAAATAGATCAAGAAATGATGACGAGAAAAGACAAGCTTAGGTAAAAATGATGACGAGAAAAGACAAGCTTAGGTAAACAGGGAGCCCACGGTCCTGGGAAACAAAACAGGCTTTCTGGGAGGGGCAAGTTAACCATGCAAGCGCCTTCTCTCTCTCTCTGTTTTGAAATAGCTTCAGAGCCTCCCAGAGATAAATATTTATAATACATCAGAGGCTTTCACTGCAGCACACCAGCCCAAGTTTTCCACTCACCGAAAGAGGGCCTGGGAGAAGGGGAAATTACAACAACTCTAAGCTATGTGACTCCAGCGTCATGGGGCTGAGGACCGGGAAGCAGCTGCCTGGAAAGGGGGTGAATTTTCTCATTGTCCACTTTGAAATATTGCAGCAATCTGCCACCTGCCTTATCATACTCTGGCGCTTCTTAATTGCTGCTCAGCTGCACCTCTGGCCAGTAGGAGTCAAAGGGCAACTGAAAGGGGTGGAGACTTCCCCTAACAATAAGAGGTTTAAGACCCAGAGGAGCTGTTTTGCAGCCCACTGGACAGGCCCCTGTGCCATGCCAGCCACACCAGACTGGTTTCTCCTGTTAGAAGGTCTGAGCGTGTCATGGAGGGCCCGCCATTGCGATGAGCAGACCCAGGTGGTATCCTCGAAGGGACCCATGGTTGGAACTGGCAGTGGTAGTTCTCATATCCATAGAAAGTTGGGTGGCTTCCCAACTGGGAAGGAGTGCCCTTCTCCATTCCCTAGGTAGCGTGAGGCCTGGCTGTGGGCAGCTGGCTAACTGTGGGAGTAGGGGCCATGAAAGAGCAGAGCGGAACACACCCAGGGTCTCAGGCTGCAGGCACGTTTTCCTGGGCTCTCCAGCCTGACCAGACAAATGTTCCCCTTTTAGGAGCAGGGAGAGGACGTCGGTGGGCTAGGCACATGCACAGGGCTTTACATTTACTGACTCAGCTGATGTACCTCCATGATGTTTCCTTGAGGTGGGGATTAGTATCTCCCATTTTCAAATGAGGCAGCTGGTGCTCAGAGAGTTTTGGCAATTTGTCTAAGACTACTCAGCAAGAAAGCATCGGAGTTGAGAGTAAACGAAGATTTGCCTCACTCGATTGTTTGATCCATCACACACAAATTTCTAAGAAAAGCCTTCAGATACTCTGAAGTCCCTTCTAAAATCCCATTATCTTTAAAAACAAGAAATGCTTCCATATCAAGGGTGAAAATAGATACTCTGGGTCATCTCTGTGCCATGGCTGGTACTTTCATGGACAGAGAAGGGTTTCCCACTTCCCACAACCACCTCCCTCAAGACCCTCATCCCCAAGGAGCATGCAGGTTATAGAGATTCCCTCTCACTGAGCAGAGACCGGTGGAGAAACTTCTGGAAGAAAATGTTTAAAGCCAGAGAAAGTGAAAGCAAGTTTCTAGTGACAACAGCCAACACATATAAATACATTATACTCACTGAATCATCTAAATGCTCTGAGATTAGTGTTATTATTTCTATTTGACAAATGGGGAAACCAAGAAGTTAAGTATTTTCATCAAGATCATGCAGGTGGTAAGTAGTGGGGCTGGAAATCCCATGTCTGTCGGGCTCTAAAGTCTGTGGCCTGCTTTTCCTTGCCATGCTGGACAGATGGCCAGTCTTCTTTGCCATGCTGGACAGACAGCTGGGTCCAGCAGGCTCCGCTCAGACAGGAAGTCCCTGACTCTCACCCGTGCTAATCTATGTTTTCCACATTAGCAGCCTGCCTCCACCTCGGAGGGAGGAGGGGGAGAGAAAGGAAATGGAGTTCCTAAGAGTGATTTATACAACCTGTTAGCAGCTCCGGTAAAAGGTTTTGGTGCCGGGAGGTTGAAATTAATGACCATGGTTAGTTTTATATATTCACTATACAACAAACTCTTTCTTCTCGTGCTCCTCACCCCTTCTCAAAATAAAGCACGAAACCGGAGGGTTAGCTACAGCCCAGTCAGAACATTGTTTATAACTCCCAGCTCTTGTGCTGTGGACAAAACAAATTATCAAGCAAAGACTCAGTTTTCCACTTCGGCAATAGTGTAACATGAATCTCCTTCCTCATCCTTAGCACCTTCTGTGAGGAGGTATAAATCATATCCTTCAGGATAGGACAGAATTTATTTTGAACTTGGCTGAAAAACTTTCAGGACTTATATAAGACAGCACATATAACACCCAGGGTAAATTTTCCTCTCACTTCAATTGCCAATATGAAATTATAGCTCATGCACTTATTTATGAAGTTCAATGTACAGAGAAATGGGACTTCAGATCTGAAAATCTTCCATTTCTGTAGGATAGATATCCATGGTACCTGTTGGTTTTCCCATAGTTTCTCTCTAGTACCTGCTGTGGACTTTTTTGCTCTCCAAAAGCTTAAATTATCTTTCCTAACTGAGGCAGAACCATGTTTGACTGTTCACAACAGACTAATGCCTGGTCTTTCCTCACCAACAGGCTTTCTTCATAGACCCCAGGGGTGGAAGCTGGAGAAAACAATCCTCTTTGGACATAGATATCCATGGTACCTGTTGGTTTTCCCATAGTTTCTCTCTAGTACCTGCTGTGGACTTTTTTGCTCTCCAAAAGCTTAAATTATCTTTCCTAACTGAGGCAGAACCATGTTTGACTGTTCACAACAGACTAATGCCTGGTCTTTCCTCACCAACAGGCTTTCTTCATAGACCCCAGGGGTGGAAGCTGGAGAAAACAATCCTCTTTGGACAGAATTAATGGGTTGTTTTCTGAAAATAAAGACACAATTTCCACTGGTTGCCCCAACCACCACAGTGCCACTTTCCAAGTTCCTCATACTGAGGTACTTTGTTGAAATTACGATGGACGTTCTCTCCTTCTTGACTGGCATTTGTGTCCACATGACATTATGGATCCAAGGTAAAATCAGGAAAACTAACAAAGATTTCAGCCTGCCGCCTGCAGCTCCTCATCCCCACACTGCACCTGACACGTGCCCCTGCCCCTGAGTCCAGCACCATGTCAGGGCCTATCCATTATAGCCCTGACCCTTCTGTTTACTCAGATGACAATGACAGAACTAATTTCTTATATTCTTATGGCATGTCACATGTTCAAAGTGCATCCCCAACTCAAAAAACTCTTCCCCGTGCTGTAGCTCACTTAATCCTTACAGCAACCCGGGGGCATCCATGTGGAGCGGATTCACTGCATGTGACAGAGTACCTCAAGTGAAAATGGTCTGAACACACACAAGACCACAGCAAGGTCATTCGTGGATGGTATGGTTGCTCCGTGAGGTTATAGAGGGTTCAGTCTTCTTCTGTCTTTCCACTCTGCTGTCCTAAATCTGGTTTCTATCTTTGAGGTACCTCATGGTGTAAGACAGCTACTGGGGCTCCAACCAGCTTGGCTGTCTTCTAGACAACAGAAAGGAGGAAGGATGGACACCCTTGCCATGCTCCCTGCAACAAGGCTGATCCTCTAAGTATCCTTCTGGAAGTCCTCAACATTTCTTCTTATATCTCACCAGACAAAATTTAGTCATATGGCCACACCTGACTAGAAGGGAAGCTGTGAAATGCATACTTTGATGGGCATAATACTGCCCCTCATGAATGGCATTCAGCTATACATTTTTTTTAAAAGAGAAAGAATGGATATGGAGCAGCAACCAGCATTACTTCCACAGAAGCATTAATTATAACTACTTTACAGATAAAGAAATTGATGTCCAAAGAGATTAGGTGTTGCTAAGATCACACAGCCAACAATGGCAAAATGGAACTAAGTCTACAGCATCTGACCCATGCCCAGATCCTATTTCCTTGTTCACAGATGCCGCTTGCTGCAATGGAGCCTCTGGTGTGTTTCTGCCTGGATTCTTGTTCACGCACCCGCCAGACCTTTCTTTTAGACCTCAACTGTCCCTAGTTGGTCCACCAATGAGGTATTCATGGCTACCAGTCCCCAGGCTGCCATCCTAAAGGATATCTGTCCTTATCCCCTGCCTCATACTTTGTATCCTGCCCTGCTCCCTGTCTCTTGTGACCCACGATATCTCCTGGAATCCATTAGCAGGGAGGACCAAGCCAGAGATGGTCAGATCCCAGCAAGTTGCAGACCTTCAGAGTAGGATCACAACCCCAAAACTGTTTCTATTGTGCCCCCAAAACTGTTTCTATTGTGCCCAGGAAGTTCTATGAGCAGGATGCCACACTTTGGGACACCCGTACTGTTAGGGTCACACTCCCAGCAGGGCCTCCAGAATGTTAGGTCAGGCCTGCAGAGGGTGTGGGTGTCTGGTGTGAGATCCAGTGCCGCATGAACGATGCAAAGAATTGCAGAGAAGCTAGACTAGAAAATACAGCTTATTTAGAAAGTAAATTTGAGAGAGAGAGAGAGAGAGAATGAGAGAGAGAGAGGGAGAGAGAAACATGGCCTGGCCATAGTTCAAAGAGCACATGGCCACACCACAGCTTAGTAAGGCAATGGCACGGATGACCTGACAATTGCAACTGGTTGCTCATGGTTGAGTTCTTTAAACACTTTCCTTTGATGGGGGAAGGTCGTTAAGGTGGTTGGGTGATGGTCTTCTCCATGTCATCAGGAAGGGGCAGGTAAGTAAGTGTGGGTAATATGTTAGGTGACGGACAGCAGACAGATGGGTGGGTTAGTCACGTGATTGCTGCCATGTTGGGGTCTGTCTGATTAGGTTACCTTGGGTCTTATGGGTGGAGGCAAATATTTAAAATAGAAAAGCTAATTAGTATAAAACAAGCTGGGGGAGGCGTTGTAAAACAATTATCAACAGCTACCTCTGAGAAACCATCCTTGGTTCTGTCCTTGGCTAGTGACTAGAAGGTAAGTTAAGTGAACTGCTAGAAAAAAACATGAAATTTAGGCAATGTTAAAATGGCTGCTCATTGGGTATATTAAATCCATGTTATGTTTTTTTCACACACAAAGATGGCTGACATTACTAAAATTGTTCCTGATGGCAAACTTCTTGTGTGGCCGCCATCTTGTTCCATTCTGACATTGAAAAAACATGTCATGCACACTGCCCAGTTGTGTGCTGGACATGGGTGTTTATCTGTGGTCCCTGACTACAGCTACTAAGCAAGCACAGACAGTTTTACTTTCAAGGTTCTGTAACCTTGGTTCCTTCTTTGACATCTCCAATGCGAAGGTTTCTGTATTTCAGCAGTAGTTCTCCATGGTGTGAAAATGAATCTGATGCTCTTTCCTGGGATGAACAGCCTGAGCTCCTCTCACCCACAGACTCATCCTTCTTCCAATGGGCCCCTGCTGCCCCCACCACACTCAGGCTCAAGGCTGCAAGATTTCCTCAGCCTACTCCAGCTGAGCATAGCAGAAGCTCCTACAACCAAGAGCGTGGCATGGACTATTGAGACTCTCATACAGGAAGGGTAAATAGGGTCAGGCAGAGGAAAGCCAGCTCCTCACTACAGGGAAGAAGTCTACTCCCAGCACAGACCCTGATTTCTTTCTGGGACCACAGAGGGGTTAGGAAAAAGTGACTCCATGTCAGCCCTTGTGCTCAGAAAACCACATCACAGCACATTTCAAGGAGAAAAACCAGCTGTCTGCTCTGTGAACCCAGAAATACCTCTCTGAGGAAAGATCACAAGTTAACAGCCTAATAAATCACTAAGAGAGTTGGAAAGAAAAGATCACCAAAACCCTAACTTCAGCAGAAGAATCCAGATCACCAAAGTAAAAAGCCCAAATAAAGAACATAGAAGACAAAAAATATCATAGAAAAAAAATCAACAGAAAAAAAAGCTGGTTCTTTGAAAGGATAAACAAGATTGATGGACCCCCTAGCCAGACTGACCAAGAAAAAGCCCAAATAAACACAATCAGAAATGCAAAAGATTAAATCAAATGGACCCTGAAGAAATACAAAAAATTATCAGAGATGATTATGCACACCTGTATGGAAACAAACTCGAAGACTTAAATGAAATGGAGCACTTTCTGACATCACACAACCACCCAAGGACGAAAAAAAAAGAAATTGAGACATTAAATAGATGAATAACAACTCAGAAAGTCGACTACATCATAAGAAAACTACACACCCCACACACAAAAGTACCGGACCAAACAATTTTCCAGTAGAGTTCTACAAAACATACAAGTAGGAGCTGATAACAATTCTATTAAATGTATTCCAGGCCAGGAATGGTGGCTCAAGCCTGTAATCCCAGCACTCTGGAAGTCTGAGGTGAGGGGATTGCCAGAGCCCACGGGTTTCAGAACAGCCTGGGCAACTTGGCGAGACCGCATCTCTACAATAAATCAAAAAATTAGCTGGGCGTGGTAGTGCACATCTGTAGTTCCAGCTACTTGAAGGCTGAGGTGGAAGGATTGCCTGAGCCCAATAGGTCGACTCTGGGGTGGCTGTGAGCGTGCCACTGCACTCTAGCCTGGGCGATGGAGTGAGATTCCAACGAAAAAAAGAAGGAAGGAAGGAAGAAAATTCCAAGCAATTGAGAAAGACAGAACTCTCCCCAAATAATTTTTTGAAGCTAACATCACACTGATACCCAAATTGGATGGAGATCCAACAAAGAAAGAGAGTTATAGGCCAATACCCCTGATGAACATAGATGCAAAAATACTCAACAAGATTCTAGCAAACTAGATCCAATAACACATCTCAAAACTCATCCACCATAACCAAGTATGCTTCATCCCTGGGATGCAGGACTGGTTCAACATCTGCAAGACCATAAATGCAATTAAATACATCAACGGATGTAAAAATAGGAATCACATGATTATATTATTAGATGCTGAAAAAGCTTCCGATAAAATCCAGCATCTCTTCTTGATAAAAACCCTTAAACACCTAGGCATGGAGAGAACATACCTCAAAATAGTAAAAGCCATCTACTATAAACCCACAGCCAACATATTGCTAAGTGGATAAAAACTGGAAACATTTCCCCTGAAAACCAGAACAAGACAAGGCTTTTTCTTTCACCCCACCTGTTCAACATAGTGTTGAAAGTCCTAGCTAGAGCAATCAGACAAGAGAAGGAAATTAGGGGTATCCAAGTGGGAAAAGAAGAAGTCAAGTTATCTCTCTTTGCTGATGATATGATTCTATAGCTTGAAAATCCAAAAGAATCTGTCAAAAACCTTCTTGCACTAATAAAGGACCTTGGCAAAGTCTCAGCGTACAAAATCAATGTGCAAAAGACAGTTGCATTCTTATACACCATCAGCACACAGGCAAAGAAGCAAATAAAAAGCACAATCCCATTTACAATAGCAACACCAACAAAAAACAAATAATTCGGCTTCTTCCTAACCAGAGAAGTGAAAGAACTTTACAATGAAAACTACAAAACACTACTCAAAGATATCAAAGATAATAAAAACAAATGGAAAAATATTCTATGCTCACGGATTGGAAGAATCAACATTGTTAAGATGTCCATCCTACCCAAGGTAAACTACAGATTTAACACAATACCCATTAAATTACCAGCATCATTCTTCTCAGACCTGAAAATGACAATACAGAAATTCATATGGAAATATAAACAACCACAAATAGCCAAAACAATCCTTAGCAAAAGAAATAAAGTAGGAGGTATCACACTACCAGACTTTAAACTTTACTATAAAGCCACAATAATCAAAACAGCCAGGTATTGATAAAAGAACAGGCATATAGACCAATGGAACAGGATAGAGATTCCAGAAGCAAATCCTCAATTTCTCAACCAACTCATCTTCAACAAAGCCTCCAACAACAATCAATGGGGAGAGGAGAACCTATTCGGTAAATGGTGCTGGGAAACTGGCTGACCATATGCAGAAGATTAAAACAAGACCTACCTATCACCACACATAAAAATCAACTCCAAATGGATCAAAAACCTAAATGTAAAATCTCAAACTTTAAGAACCTTAGAAAATGCAGGCCACACCCTTATGGAAATTGGGACTGGCAGCTGATTCCTGATCAAAACACCAAAGGTACATGCCATAAGAAGTAAGATTGACAAATGAGACCTCATCAAACTGAAAAACTTCTGCAAAGCCAAAGAAACCATCAAGAGAAACAGTCCATAGACTGGGAAAAAATATTTGCCAAATGTATATCTGACAAAGACTTAATATTTAGGATCTACAAGGAACTGAAACACACTAAAAAGAAAAAAACAAACAGTCCTATGAAAAAGTGGGCAAAAGATGTGAATAGTCACTTCTCAAAAGAAGACATATGAGCAGCCAACAGATATGTGAAAAAATGCTCAGCCTCACTAATCATCAAAGAAGTGCAAATTAAAACCACAGTGAGATACCACCTAACTCCAGTCAGGACATCATCAATAACTCAAAAAACAGCACATGCTGGAGAGGATGTGGGGGAGAAAGGAACACTTCTACACTGTTGGTGGGAATATAAACTAGTACAATCTCTGCAGAAAACAATGTGGTGATTCCTGAAAGATCTAAAAATTGACCTTCCATATGACCCAGCAAACCCCCTACTGGGAATATACCCAGAGGAATTCAAATCACTCTATGAAAAAGATACCTGCACATGCATGTTTATTGCAGCATTATTCACAATAGCATAAATGGAACCAACCGTGTTGCTCATCAAAACTGGACTGGATAAAAACAGTGTGGTACATACATGATAAAATATTACGCAGCCACAAAGAAGGAAAAAATTATGAACTTTGCAGCAACTTGGATGGACTTAGAGTCTACAATACTCAGTGATCTTTCATAGAAACAAAGAACTAACTACCACATGCTCTCACTCATAATCAGACCCTGAACAATTATCATAATACTGTAAGAAAGGGGTTGACAGTAGTGGCAAACTGCCAGGGCAGGGGGAGGGGCACACAATCAATAAGAGTACCTGATCTCAAACCAGAGGAAGTGAGGACCAAAGTGAAGCCAAACTTTACCTGTACAATGACCATTTGTATACCTAATCACGAATTGTACCCCACATCTTTAAAATAAAAAGAAAAAAGAAAAGACAAGAACATAAGAAATACCTCTCTGAGACGGCTACAAGAAGAACTACTTACCATTTGTAGCAGGAGAAAAAAATACAGCTTGAATCTTTTCAGAATACCTATTATCCTGTGATAATTTGCAAATTGACTTGCCAATGGTCAAAGGCTCTTCAGGTTTCCTGATTCCTGAGTCATGGTTCTTGACAAATGTCCTATTATTAATTCTTATACTACATTTTTATTTATTTTTATTTTTTTTTGAGTTGGAGTCTCACTCTGTCACCCAGACTGGAGTG